>NC_089273.1:19109920-19210162 GCF_963678975.1 Dysidea avara
TATCTCGATTCCTTTCAAACCACCAAAAGGCACTCCTACGATGGTTACTCCATCTACATAGCAATTTTTAACTCATTCCATGAAGCGGTTTGCCCTGTAGGTGTGACAACAAATCGATCTTGTTTTACGCGAATAATCGGTCATAACTCCTGAACCATTCATCGGATTTGTAAAAGTTGATGCTAGGATTCGCCGTTGGACTCCCTTTCTGTGTGCCAAATTTCAAGGCGATCGGAGTACGCGTTTGCTTGTTATAGCAATTTTTGCAAGTGTGCGAAAAGACGAAGAAGAAGGAAAAAAAAACGAAGAAAAAAAAACGAAACTTTGGCCACTCGTATCTCGGAAATGGCTTGAGTGATTTCCTTCAAATTTGGAATGTAGACTCCCCTAGCTGGCAGGCAACTCTGCAGCAAATTTGGTTCCAATCAGATGAGGTATCACCGAGATACAAATGTGTGAAAATTACGTTTTCTTTCTTCCTGTCAATATACTCACGGTGTGGCGCGCCGGCTTCTTGGGCCGCACGACACACTATCGTGTGTCTTGATGAATGGTTCAGAAGTTATGACCGATTATTCGCGTAAAACAAGATCGATTTGTTGTCACGCCTACAGGGTAAACCGCTTCATGGAATGAGGTGAAAATTGCTATGTAGATGGAGTAACCATCGTAGGAGTGCCTTTTGGTGGTTTGAAAGGAATCGAGATTAAGACCACGGAGATATGACACAAAACCCAACCTGTGTCACAATTACGCGATCAATTTTTAGTAATAAAAAAGTATTAGTTTTTACGCCTACTAGGTAAACCGCTAAGAGCAATGAGCTGAAAATCGGTGTATAGCTGGAATAATCTTCATAGAAAGTCCTTGCAGTAGTATAGAAGAATTGGATTACAAACCACTGAGTTATGATTCAAAAGCCAACTCTGTGTAGCAAATGCGAGATCGAGATACTCTAATAGAACAGTCACCCTAATAGAGCATTCAGCTAATTTATTTACTCCATTATAGAATTCTATTACATTACAAGTTATTCTGTAGGGACTTCAGCTGCAAACAGTTAATCTTATAGACAGTTCAGCAAGAAGCAAGTCACCCTGTGGAGAATTAAGCTACAATTATATCACTGTAGAGATTCAGAACATTACAAGTCACACTGAAGAGAGTTCAGCTATAAACAAGTCATGCACCCTGTAGAGAGTTCACCTACAATTAAATCACTCTCTAGAGAATTCAGCTACACACAAATCACTTTGCAGAGAGTTCAGCTACAAACAAATCAATCTTTAGAGTGATCAGCAACAAACAAATCAACTTGTAGAGAGATCAGCTAGAAACAAATCAACCTGCAGAGAGATCAGCTACAAACAAATCAGCTTGTAGAGAGATCAGTTACACACAAATCAACCTGTAGAGAGATAAGCTAGAAACAAATCACCCTGTAGAGAGTTCAGCTAAAACAAATCAACCTGCAGAGAGATCAGTTACAAACATATCACCTTATAGACAGTTCAGCTACAAACAAATTACCCTGTAGAGAGATCGACTACAAACAAATCAACTTGCAGAGAGATCAGCTACACACAAATCAACTTGTAGAGAGATCAGCTAGAAACAAATCACCCTGTAGAGAGTTCAACTACAAACAAATCAATGTGCAGAGAGATCAACTACAAACAAATCACCCTGTAGAGAGATCATCTAGGAACTAGACACAATGTAAGGAGTTCAGCTACAAGCAATACACCCTGTTGAGATTTCAGCTACAAACAAATCAACCTGTAGAGCAATCAGCTAGAAACAAATCACCCTGAAGAGAGGTCAGCTACAAAAAATCACCCTGTAGAGAGATCAGCTAGAAACAAATCACCCTGTAGAGAGTTCAGCTAAAACAAATCAACCTGCAGAGAGATCAGCTACAAACAAATCACCTTATAGACAGTTCAGCTACAAACAGATTACCCTGTAGAGAGATCGACTACAAACAAATCAACTTGCAGAGAGATCAGCTACAAAAAATCACCCTGTAGAGAGATCAGCTAGAAACAAATCACCCTGTAGAGACTTCAGCTACAAATAAATCACCCTGTAGAGAGATCAGCTAGAAACAAATCACCCTGTAGAGACTTCAGCTACAAACAAATCACCCTGTAGAGAGATCAGCTAGAGACTAGACACAATGTAAGGAGTTCAGCTACAAGCAAATCACCCTTTAGAGAGTTTAGCTACAACAAATCAACCTGCAGAGAGATCAAATCACCTTATAGAGAGTTCAGCTACAAACAAATTGCCCTGTAGAGAGATAAGTTACAACCAAATCAACCTGCAGAGAGATCAGCTACACACAAATCAACTTGTAGAGAGATCAGCTACAAACAAATCACACTGTGGAGATCAGCTAGAAACTAGACACAATGTAAGGAGTTCAGCTACAAGAAAATCACCCTGTAGAGAGATCAGGTAGAAACTAGACACCAAGTAAAGAGTTCAGCTATAGAAAAGGTCACCTTATAGAGAGTTCAGCTACAAAGAAACCATCATGTAGAGAGTTCAGCTGCAAACAAATTACTCTGTATAGAGTTCAGCTAGAAAAAGTCACCTTGTAGAGAGTTCAGCTACAAAGAAACTGCCATGTAGAGAGTTCAGCCTCAAACAAATTACCGTGTAGAGAATTCAACAACAAACAAATCGCCCTGTAGAGGGATCAGCTAGAAGAAGTTACCTTGTAGAGAGTTCAGCTACAAAGAAACCATCATGTAGAGAGTAGGGCTGGGCGGTATTGGAGTTTTGCTTCATGATATATCGTGCAGAAATATATCACGATATTACTATTTATTGCGGTTATTAAAGATGACTGCTATATTAGAGTAGCTGACTGCTTTATTAGGGTATCTCGATCCTAGCTGACTGTTCTATAGAAGTATCTCGATCTTTGTAAAAAAAAATTGACTAGCTAGTACTAGGTCCTTGTTTGCAGTAGTATCACGTGTGCATTATAACAACCTTAAGGGCTTAAAAAGCTGTCACAAACACTTAAAATCGTAATAATATCAATATCGTGATATTATCGTTTCACCGAAATCTACGCGATACAGATATCGTTTCATTGCAATACCGCGGTATTACTATAATACCGAGAAACCGCCCAGCCCTAGTAGAGAGTTCAGCTGCAAACAAATCACTCTGTATAGAGTTCAGCCAGAAAAAGTCACCTTGTAGAGAGTTCAGCTACAAATAAACCGTCATGTAGAGAGTTCAGCCTCAAACAAATTACTGTGTAGAGAATTCGACAACAAACAAATTGCCCTGTAGAGGGATCAGCATGAAGAAGTTACCTTGTAGAGAGTTCAGCTACAAAGAAATCATCATGTAGAGAGTTCAGCTACAAATAAACCGTCATGTAGAGAGTTCAGCCTCAAACAAATTACTGTGTAGAGAATTCGACAACAAACAAATTGCCCTGTAGAGGGATCAGCATGAAGAAGTTACCTTGTAGAGAGTTCAGCTACAAAGAAACCATCATGTAGAGAGTTCAGTTACAAAGAAAGCACCATGTAGAGAGTTTAGCTGCAAACAAATCACCTGTAGAGAGTTCAGCTAGAAACAAATCACCCTGTAGAGAGATCAGTTAGAAGAGGTCACCTTGTAGAGAGTTTAGCTACAAAGAAATCACCACCTAAAGAGTTCAGCTGCAAACAAATCACCCTGTAGAGGGATCAGCTAAAAGAAGTCACCTTGTAGAGAGTTCAGCTACAAAGAAACTATCATGTGGAGAGTTCATCTACAAAGAAATTACCCTGTAGAGAGTTCAGCTAGAAGAAGTCACCTTGTAGAGAGTTCAGCTACAAAGAAACCATCATGTAGAGAGTTCAGCTACAAAGAAACCACCATGGATGTAGAGAGTTTAGCTGCAAACAAATCACCTGTAGAGAGTTCAGCTAGAAACAAATCACCCTGTAGAGAAATCAGCTAGAAGAGGTCACCTTGTAGAGAGTTCAGCTACAAAGAAACCGTTATGTAGAGAGTTCAGCTACAAAGAAACCGTTATGTAGAGAGTTCAGCTACAAAGAAACCGTCATGTAGAGAGTTTAGCTGCAAACAAATCACCTGTAGAGAGTTCAGCTAGAAGAAGTCACCTTGTAGAGAGTTCAGCTACAAAGAAACCGTCATGTAGAGAGTTCAGCTACAAAGAAAGCACCATGTAGAGAGTTTAGCTACTAACAAATCACCTGTAGAGAGTTCAGCTAGAAACAAATCACCCTGTAGAGAAATCAGCTAGAAGAGGTAACCTTGTAGAGAGTTCAGCTACAAAGAAACCGTCATGTAGAGAGTTCAGCTACAAAGAAAGCACCATGTAGAGAGTTTAGCTGCAAACAAATAATCTGTAGAGAGTTCAGCTAGAAACAAATCACCCTGTAGAGAAATCAGCTAGAAGAGGTCACCTTGTAGAGAGTTCAGCTACAAAGAAACCGTTATGTAGAGAGTTCAGCTACAAAGAAAGCACCATGTAGAGAGTTTAGCTACAAAGAAATCACCTGTAGAGAGTTCAGCTAGAAGAAGTCACCTTGTAGAGAGTTCAGCTACAAAGAAACCGTCATGTACGTAGAGAGTTCAGCTACAAAGAAAGCACCATGTAGAGAGTTCAGCTGCAAACAAATCACCTGTAGAGAGTTCAGCTAGAAGAAGTCACCTTGTAGAGAGTTCAGCTACAAAGAAACCGTCATGTAGAGAGTTCAGCTACAAAGAAACCATCAGGTGGAGGTGGAGAGTTCAGCTACAAAGAAATCACCCTGTAGAGAGTTCAGCTAGAAGAAGTCACCTTGTAGAGAGTTCAGCTACAAAGAAACCATCATGTAGAGAGTTCAGCTACAAAGAAACCACCATGGATGTAGAAAGTTTAGCTGCAAACAAATTACCTGTAGAGAGTTCAGCTAGAAACAAATCACCCTGTAGAGAAATCAGCTAGAAGAGGTCACCTTGTAGAGAGTTCAGCTACAAAGAAACCATCAGGTGGAGAGTTCAGCTACTAAGAAATCACCCTGTAGAGAGTTCAGCTGGAAGAAGTCACCTTGTAGAGAGTTCAGCTACAAAGAAACCATCATGTAGAGAGTTCAGCTACAAAGAAACCACCATGGATGTAGAGAGTTTAGCTGCAAACAAATCACCTGTAGAGAGTTCAGCTAGAAACAAATCACCCTGTAAAGAAATCAGCTAGAAGAGGTCACCTTGTAGAGAGTTCAGCTACAAAGAAACCGTTATGTAGAGAGTTCAGCTACAAAGAAACCGTTATGTAGAGAGTTCAGCTACAAAGAAAGCACCATGTAGAGAGTTTAGCTGCAAACAAATCACCTGTAGAGAGTTCAGCTAGAAGAAGTCACCTTGTAGAGAGTTCAGCTACAAAGAAACCGTCATGTAGAGAGTTCAGCTACAAAGAAAGCACCATGTAGAGAGTTTAGTTGCAAACAAATCACCTGTAGAGAGTTCAGCTAGAAGAAGTCACCTTGTAGAGAGTTCAGCTACAAAGAAACCGTCATGTAGAGAGTTCAGCTACAAAGAAACCATCAGGTGGAGGTGGAGAGTTCAGCTACAAAGAAATCACACTGTAGAGAGTTCAGCTAGAAGAAGTCACCTTGTAGAGAGTTCAGCTACAAAGAAACAATCATGTAGAGAGTTCAGCTACAAAGAAACCACCATGGATGTAGAAAGTTTAGCTGCAAACAAATTACCTGTAGAGAGTTCAGCTAGAAACAAATCACCCTGTAGAGAAATCAGCTAGAAGAGGTCACCTTGTAGAGAGTTCAGCTACAAAGAAACCATCAGGTGGAGAGTTCAGCTACTAAGAAATCACCCTGTAGAGAGTTCAGCTGGAAGAAGTCACCTTGTAGAGAGTTCAGCTACAAAGAAACCATCATGTAGAGAGTTCAGCTACAAAGAAACCACCATGGATGTAGAGAGTTTAGCTGCAAACAAATCACCTGTAGAGAGTTCAGCTAGAAACAAATCACCCTGTAGAGAAATCAGCTAGAAGAGGTCACCTTGTAGAGAGTTCAGCTACAAAGAAACCGTTATGTAGAGAGTTCAGCTACAAAGAAAGCACCATGTAGAGAGTTTAGCTACAAACAAATCACCTGTAGAGAGTTCAGCTAGAAGAAGTCACCTTGTAGAGAGTTCAGCTACAAAGAAACCGTCATGTAGAGAGTTCAGCTACAAAGAAAGCACCACGTAGAGAGTTTAGCTGCAAACAAATCACCTGTAGAGAGTTCAGCTAGAAACAAATCACCCTGTAGAGAAATCAGCTAGAAGAGGACACCTTGTAGAGAGTTCGGCTACAAAGAAACCATCAGGTGGAGGTGGAGAGTTCAGCTACAAAGAAATCACCCTGTAGAGAGTTCAGCTAGAAGAAGTCACCTTGTAGAGAGTTCAGCTACAAAGAAACCATCATGTAGAGAGTTCAGCTACAAAGAAACCACCATGGATGTAGAGAGTTTAGCTGCAAACAAATCACCTGTAGAGAGTTCAGCTAGAAACAAATCACCCTGTAGAGAAATCAGCTAGAAGAGGTCACCTTGTAGAGAGTTCAGCTACAAAGAAACCATCAGGTGGAGAGTTCAGCTACTAAGAAATCACCCTGTAGAGAGTTCAGCTAGAAGAAGTCACCTTGTAGAGAGTTCAGCTACAAAGAAACCATCATGTAGAGAGTTCAGCTACAAAGAAACCTCCATGGATGTAGAAAGTTTAGCTGCAAACAAATCACCTGTAGAGAGTTCAGCTAGAAACAAATCACCCTGTAGAGAAATCAGCTAGAAGAGGTCACCTTGTAGAGAGTTCAGCTACAAAGAAACCATCAGGTGGAGAGTTCAGCTACAAGAAATCACCCTGTAGAGAGTTCAGCTACAAGAAACCATCATGTAGAGAGTTCAGCTACAAAGAAAGCACCATGTAGAGAGTTTAGCTACTAACAAATAACCTGTAGAGAGTTCAGCTAGAAACAAATCACCCTGTAGAGAAATCAGCTAGAAGAGGTCACCTTGTAGAGAGTTCAGCTACAAAGAAACCGTCATGTAGAGAGTTCAGCTACAAAGAAAGCACCATGTAGAGAGTTTAGCTGCAAACAAATAATCTGTAGAGAGTTCAGCTAGAAACAAATCACCCTGTAGAGAAATCAGCTAGAAGAGGTCACCTTGTAGAGAGTTCAGCTACAAAGAAACCGTTATGTAGAGAGTTCAGCTACAAAGAAAGCACCATGTAGAGAGTTTAGCTACAAAGAAATCACCTGTAGAGTGTTCAGCTAGAAGAAGTCACCTTGTAGAGAGTTCAGCTACAAAGGAACCGTCATGTAGAGAGTTCAGCTACAAAGAAAGCACCATGTAGAGAGTTTAGCTGCAAACAAATCACCTGTAGAGAGTTCAGCTAGAAGAAGTTACCTTGTAGAGAGTTCAGCTACAAAGAAACCGTCATGTAGAGAGTTCAGCTACAAAGAAAGCACCATGTAGAGAGTTTAGCTGCAAACAAATAATCTGTAGAGAGTTCAGCTAGAAACAAATCACCCTGTAGAGAAATCAGCTAGAAGAGGTCACCTTGTAGAGAATACAGCTACAAAGATACCGTTACGTAGAGAGTTCAGCTACAAAGAAAGCACCATGTAGAGAGTTTAGCTGCAAAGAATTCACCTGTAGAGAGTTCAGCTAGAAGACGTCACCTTGTAGAGAGTTCAGCTACAAAGAAACCGTCATGTAGAGAGTTCAGCTACAAAGAAACCACCATGGATGTAGAGAGTTTAGCTGCAAACAAATCACCTGTAGAGAGTTCAGCTAGAAACAAATCACCCTGTAGAGAGATCAGCTAGAAGAGGTCAGTTGTAGAGAGTTCAGCTACAAAAAAACCATCAGGTGGAGAGTTCAGCTACAAAGAAATCACCCTGTAGAGAGTTCAGCTAGAAGAAGTCACCTTGTAGAGAGTTCAGCTACAAAGAAACCATCATGTAGAGAGTTCAGCTACAAAGAAACCACAATGGATGTAGAGAGTTTAGCTGCAAACAAATCACCTGTAGAGAGTTCAGCTAGAAACAAATCACCCTGTAGAGAAATCAGCTAGAAGAGGTCACCTTGTAGAGAGTTCAGCTACAAAGAAACCGTTATGTAGAGAGTTCAGCTACAAAGAAACCGTCATGTAGAGAGTTCAGCTACAAAGAAAGCACCATGTAGAGAGTTTAGCTGCAAACAAATAATCTGTAGAGAGTTCAGCTAGAAACAAATCACCCTGTAGAGAAATCAGCTAGAAGAGGTCACCTTGTAGAGAGTTCAGCTACAAAGAAACCGTTATGTAGAGAGTTCAGCTACAAAGAAAGAGAGTTTAGCTACAAAGAAATCACCTGTAGAGAGTTCAGCTAGAAGAAGTCACCTTGTAGAGAGTTCAGCTACAAAGAAACTGTCATGTAGAGAGTTCAGCTACAAAGAAAGCACCATGTAGAGAGTTTAGCTGCAAACAAATCACCTGTAGAGAGTTCAGCTAGAAACAAATCACCCTGTAGAGAAATCAACTAGAAGAGGTCACCTTGTAGAGAGTTCAGCTACAAAGAAAGCACCACGTAGAGAGTTTAGCTACAAAGAAATCACCTGTAGAGAGTTCAGCTAGAAACAAATCACCCTGTAGAGAAATCAACTAGAAGAGGTCACCTTGTAGAGAGTTCAGCTACAAAGAAACCATCAGGTGGAGGTGGAGAGTTCAGCTACAAAGAAATCACCCTGTAGTGAGTTCAGCTAGAAGAAGTCACCTTGTAGAGAGTTCAGCTACAAGGAAACCACCATGGATGTAGAAAGTTTAGCTGCAAACAAATTACCTGTAGAGAGTTCAGCTAGAAATAAATCACCCTGTAGAGAAATCAGCTAGAAGAGGTCACCTTGTAGAGAATTCAGCTACAAAGAAACCGTTATGTAGAGAGTTCAGCTACAAAGAAAGCACCATGTAGAGAGTTTAGCTACAAAGAAATCACCTGTAGAGAGTTCAGCTAGAAGAAGTCACCTTGTAGAGAGTTCAGCTACAAAGAAACCGTCATGTAGAGAGTTCAGCTACAAAGAAAGCCCCATGTAGAGAGTTTAGCTGCAAACAAATCACCTGTAGAGAGTTCAGCTAGAAACAAATCACCCTGTAGAGAGATCAGCCAGAAGAGGTCACCTTGTAGAGAGTTCAGCTACAAAGAAACCATCAGGTGGAGAGTTCAGCTACAAAGAAATCACCCTGTAGAGAGTTCAGCTAGAAGAAGTCACCTTGTAGAGAGTTCAGCTACAAAGAAACCACCATGGATGTAGAGAGTTTAGCTGCAAACAAATCACCTGTAGAGAGTTCAGCTAGAAGAAGTCACTTTGTAGAGAGTTCAGCTACAAAGAAACCATCGTGTAGAGAGTTCAGCTACAAAGAAAGCACCATGTAGAGAGTTTAGCTACTAACAAATCACCTGTAGAGAGTTCAGCTAGAAGAAGTCACCTTGTAGAGAGTTCAGCTACAAAGAAACCGTCATGTAGAGAGTTCAGCTACAAAGAAAGCACCATGTAGAGAGTTTAGCTGCAAACAAATCACCTGTAGAGAGTTCAGCTAGAAACAAATCACCCTGTAGAGAGATCAGCTAGATGAGGTCACCTTGTAGAGAGTTCAGCTACAAAGAAACCATCAGGTGGAGAGTTCAGCTACAAAGAAATCACCCTGTAGAGAGTTCAGCTAGAAGAAGTCACCTTGTAGAGAGTTCAGCTACAAAGAAACCATCATGTAGAGAGTTCAGCTACAAAGAAACCACCATGGATGTAGAGAGTTTAGCTGCAAACAAATCACCTGTAGAGAGTTCAGCTAGAAACAAATCACCCTGTAAAGAAATCAGCTAGAAGAGGTCACCTTGTAGAGAGTTCAGCTACAAAGAAACCGTTATGTAGAGAGTTCAGCTACAAAGAAACCGTTATGTAGAGAGTTCAGCTACAAAGAAAGCACCATGTAGAGAGTTTAGCTGCAAACAAATCACCTGTAGAGAGTTCAGCTAGAAACAAATCACCCTGTAGAGAAATCAACTAGAAGAGGTCACCTTGTAGAGAGTTCAGCTACAAAGAAAGCACCACGTAGAGAGTTTAGCTACAAAGAAATCACCTGTAGAGAGTTCAGCTAGAAACAAATCACCCTGTAGAGAAATCAACTAGAAGAGGTCACCTTGTAGAGAGTTCAGCTACAAAGAAACCATCAGGTGGAGGTGGAGAGTTCAGCTACAAAGAAATCACCCTGTAGTGAGTTCAGCTAGAAGAAGTCACCTTGTAGAGAGTTCAGCTACAAGGAAACCACCATGGATGTAGAAAGTTTAGCTGCAAACAAATTACCTGTAGAGAGTTCAGCTAGAAATAAATCACCCTGTAGAGAAATCAGCTAGAAGAGGTCACCTTGTAGAGAATTCAGCTACAAAGAAACCGTTATGTAGAGAGTTCAGCTACAAAGAAAGCACCATGTAGAGAGTTTAGCTACAAAGAAATCACCTGTAGAGAGTTCAGCTAGAAGAAGTCACCTTGTAGAGAGTTCAGCTACAAAGAAACCGTCATGTAGAGAGTTCAGCTACAAAGAAAGCCCCATGTAGAGAGTTTAGCTGCAAACAAATCACCTGTAGAGAGTTCAGCTAGAAACAAATCACCCTGTAGAGAGATCAGCCAGAAGAGGTCACCTTGTAGAGAGTTCAGCTACAAAGAAACCATCAGGTGGAGAGTTCAGCTACAAAGAAATCACCCTGTAGAGAGTTCAGCTAGAAGAAGTCACCTTGTAGAGAGTTCAGCTACAAAGAAACCACCATGGATGTAGAGAGTTTAGCTGCAAACAAATCACCTGTAGAGAGTTCAGCTAGAAGAAGTCACTTTGTAGAGAGTTCAGCTACAAAGAAACCATCGTGTAGAGAGTTCAGCTACAAAGAAAGCACCATGTAGAGAGTTTAGCTACTAACAAATCACCTGTAGAGAGTTCAGCTAGAAGAAGTCACCTTGTAGAGAGTTCAGCTACAAAGAAACCGTCATGTAGAGAGTTCAGCTACAAAGAAAGCACCATGTAGAGAGTTTAGCTGCAAACAAATCACCTGTAGAGAGTTCAGCTAGAAACAAATCACCCTGTAGAGAGATCAGCTAGATGAGGTCACCTTGTAGAGAGTTCAGCTACAAAGAAACCATCAGGTGGAGAGTTCAGCTACAAAGAAATCACCCTGTAGAGAGTTCAGCTAGAAGAAGTCACCTTGTAGAGAGTTCAGCTACAAAGAAACCACCATGGATGTAGAGAGTTTAGCTGCAAACAAATCACCTTGTAGAGAGTTCAGCTAGAAGAAGTCACTTTGTAGAGAGTTCAGCTACAAAGAAACCATCATGTAGAGAGTTCAGCTACAAAGAAAGCACCATGTAGAGAGTTTAGCTGCAAACAAATTACCTGTAGAGAGTTCAGCTAGAAACAAATCACCCTGTAGAGAGATCAGCTAGAAGAGGTCACCTTGTGGAGAGTTCAGCTACAAAGAAACCATCATGTGGAGAGTTCAGCTACAAAGAAATCACCCTGTAGAGAGTTCAGCTAGAAGAAGTCACCTTGTAGAGATTTCAGCTACAAAGAAACCATCATGTAGAGAGTTCAGCTACAAAGAAACCACCATGGATGTAGAAAGTTTAGCTGCAAACAAATTAACTGTAGAGAGTTCAGCTAGAAACAAATCACCCTGTAGAGAAATCAGCTAGAAGAATTTATCTTGTAGAGAGTTCAGCTACAAAGAAACCATCCTGTATATAGTTCAGCTATATTTTAAGTCACCCAGTAGAGAGATCAGCTGCTAAAAAATATACTGTGGGGAATAATGGGCATGTAATAAATATATGTATATAATTTGTATAATTACTAATAAAATCAAAAATAATTGAAGTATTAAAAATCTTCTATAAGTTCTTTTCTTCTTCCTGTGGTAAATAAAAAAACACATGGGTTAAAAAAGCCCCAAAGCCAGCCAAAGGCTGGCTTTGCAGTATACAAATTCAAAAAGAAGTGATATCTAATCAAAAACAGCCAAGCTGTAAAAAAAGGTGCGGCCCCCAAAAGACCAATTGGCATCAAATTCACCTGAATTGTCGTTATTAAAATTTTTACCATTAACCTACCATCACAGCCATTTCTTGGCCGCCACCTTGGATTTCACATCTTTTTTCACCATGGCCTTTTTGGGGGCCGCACCTTTTTTTACAGCTTGGCTGTTTTTGATTAGATAATATATACAGTAATTCAATCTCAGAAGCTTGATTTTTCAAAATTTCCTTGGTGAGTATATAGCATAGAACTTCTACAGTACTATAATTCTTAGCTAATTCTATCATCCATACTCTAATGTAGAATTATTAATTTCAGTCAAAATTGCCACCTAATTCAATCTCATAACATATAATTTCCTGAGAGACATATCCCAAGCAGCACAGTCTTCACATTTCATTGAGTGTACTTTGCACACTCTGGAGTCACTTCTTGCAGTGTGCCCCCCTCCTTAGCAAAATGCTAGATGGCTAGATCAACCCCTGCATAATGTCACAATTACCATAATTATATAGTTAGCTCTATTTTCATGTAAAAACATTTTCGAATGGTTTACATAAATGACTGCTCTATTAGAGTAGTTTGATCTTATGTGAACGTTTTCATTTTGCATGCAAAATTTATTTTACAACGAAAAAAAGGAAATAGTATCCCTCTGAACTTTTACAGACTATGATGTATGTTCTCTTTGACCAAATATCTTACAATTGAATCAAACAGAAAATAACAGCTACTAAATTGAACTAGTATAGAAATACTATAAAGGCCTAGTTACATCACTAGTAAATGTACATTAGAAAATAAGTAACAAAAACCTAAACTCAATTCAATCAAAAATTAGATCAACTAAATAGTAAAAGTTTTGACTTTCCAATGCATTACAGTTCAGTTCACATCACAATAGTGTTCAGTGTTGTAATCACCTCCCTCATGGAAGGTCTGTTGTTTGGGTTGCTATTGGTACAGCGTTGAATGAGAGGAACAAATCGTGACTGTAATGGTGGGATGGTAGCGATGAGCTCAGCAATTGTACCAGTGGGCATTTCACGGGTCAGCATTTCAATCAGTAGGACTCCAAAACTGAACACATCCATTTTAACTGTCTGATGACGAGCAGAATCTCTTTGCAGTACTTCAGGTGCTGCATAGAGTACACATCCTGGGGCTAGGGTTTGTGCTATATTAGCAAACTGAGCTGAACCGAGATCTGACAGTTTAGCTATCCATCCTGTAGTCACAGCTTTCAGTAGCACATTTGAAGCACTCACATCTCGGTGGATGATGGGGTTAGGCTGAACACCATGTAAATAGACCAGACCTTGTGCTACATTGATACAAATTGGATGAATGTGATTGGGTGTTGCTCTTCCATTGGTTAAAGCCAACCTCAGAGTACAATCCATCATTTCAATGACTATGATGGCAGGATGATCTGGAACAGCACCAATAAACTCCACCAGATTTTTGTGACGACATCTTGCTGATATCTTCATTTCTTTGGCAAACAGATCCTGGTTGTGTGGTGATACAATGGCTTCATGTAAACACTTGGCAGCAACTCTTCGACCTCGGAAAGTAGCTTCTTTGACGTTACCCCATCCTCCACTTCCTAAAATGTTGTCAGACAGTTGGATCTCTTCCCGCGATATTGCCCATAATCGCTCAACAGTGTCCTCCAAAGTTTTAATTCTTTCAAGCAAATCATTTGTTTTCTGTTGTTCAGCTGATAAAGATGTTTGTAAGCTTTGATTTTGTGATGCCATTGACCGGATTTGTGAAGTCATGCTTTGATTTTGTGATTGTAGCAGCTGGTTATTGTATTCTAGTTCTTGACATCTTCTTTCAAGGGAAGCAGTTTTTTGCTGCTCAGCAGAAACGGTTCCTTGTAATTGTGCTACAACTTGCTGTATTTGTTGTAGTAGTTGGTGGTCTTGATGGTTCCTGATTTGCAGCTCTTTTACCTCAACCTGTACTTTACGCTGCTCCTCTGTAACGACAAAGTATCAAAGTATATATTGTACTAAATACAATTACTAAATGATGTAAACTAAATGTATAAATTAATTACATGTATATAATGTAGTTTGCCAACAGAAAATGCAACTCTAAAAGTCCAGCTATAGTTGCTTGTAAAGAAATACATTAATATTTAATAAAATTAACCATTTTAGCCTGTAATAACTGATCATATGTATTATATATGAACAATATCATCTGTGAATGGGTTTGTACATAAACATCCTATCAAATAACAGGTTGTACATATCTTACAATTTGAATAGAATATATTCATTGTGAAACTTGTATTATGAAGCTAATGAAACATTTGATGAGCAATTGATCAAAGAGTAATAATAGCATAAGTCATGAAGATTTAGAAAAAAAGTATCCAATTATATATCCAATTTCACAATCCCAGCCACACTGTTATGATAGTTCTTGATTGTTACAATATACCACTAAATTCTCTGAAATAACATAATAGACAGAAATGAGCATATAAGGCTGGACCTTAACTAACTTCAACTTTCACCATTTTGAACCACCTCCATAATAATAATAAAATACAACATTGCAGTTGCTTTATCATCAGCATTAACTGTATATAGCAATGTTTTATCAAACAGGTTAAGTAGAGATCACTCCAAAAGTGACGCACGCCACCTAAAATTCCACCTTTAAAAATCATCCTAGAGGCATCTTACATGACAAAAATCAATTTTGTACAATAATATTAGTTCATCTAATATGAAATACAGCATACAAACAAGAAAACACTTATTGGTGATCAGATAGATTTTTTTTTTAAATTGCCAAAACTTAAATTTAGTTTACCTCACTGACTGACCACGGTTGCAAGTCATAACCTATGGGCCAAACAAAGCAGCACATGGCCACCATTTTATGCCATGGTGACAAACTCATGACTGACCACGGTTGTAAGTCATATCCTATAGGCCAAACAAAGCAGCACATGGCCACCATTTTATGCCATGGTGACAAACTCATGACTGACCATGGTTGCAAATCATATCCTATAGGCCAAACAAAGCAGCACATGGCCACCATTTTATGCCATGGTGACAAACTCATGATTGACCACGGTTGCAAGTCATATCCTATAGGCCAAACAAAGCAGCACACAGCCACTATTTTACGCCACAATAACAAACTCACCAGTGGGATGTGCCATTTGGGGTTCCAATGAGTGTGTTCCCTCTGGGCCTTGTCTTTCCTTTATCTTCAAACAGGTTTGTTGTTTTCTTCATCAAGCATCCAAACCATATCAAGGCATTAATTTTCTGTATCAACACTTTCTTTCAGCAGCATATTTAGACAACCAGAATTATTTCAGTGCTGTATTTCATGATCAGAAGCACTTCAGTCCTGGCAATACTATAAGAGGTATACTACTTCATGATTGGGATCCCGTTTGCAATAAATTTGCAAACACACTCATCAAATTAAAAGCGTAACTGGACTAATAGCAATAGAGTATGGAGACCACGCCTCTTAATAATCTAGCATTTCACTTGACAGTATACAAGATGACTTCACCCCATATTGGTCTAGCTAGCTGTACACCCCTTGGCTGACTTGAGATACTCTAATACAACAGTCGCTCTATAATATTCTAATAGAGCAGTCACAAGTTGCACTGTAGCTAGCTGTGCTACAACAAAAAGCTACACAAACTAGTATTTTAAAAGTTGTCAATTTAAAAATGAAGTAGGGATCTATGCAATAAAAAAATACCCTATTGTCTCAAATTACGGCCCGAGCGTTTATTTCTTTCAAGCAACTTTTTATCCTGGCTACTAAATGAGACCAGCGACTACACGAGACTGGCATTTATATACCTGATCAACATTCACGAGTCAACTTCATACCTTGGTGTTGTACTCTTTTGGACTCTCCTTGATGTTTCCATCAGCACATTTCACAGATTCAAGGTTAAAGGAACTCTATAAACGTTCTTCACTTTACTGTTAGTAACACTGCCCAGAATTGTATAAAGTAATGACTGCACTAGACGTTTATTTGAGATCCAGCATTTATTTTTGTTATGATGCTTTATACCCCTGGCTACTAAACGAAACCAGGCATTTATACGAGACTGGCCATAGTTCGAGGCAATATGTTAAGTGAAACAAGAGATGAATGATGGTATTACCGCATAGCAAAGTCCCAAAGTAGGGTCTGTATAGGATCTATGCAAAGTCCCAAAGTGGGGACTTTCCCACTGAGCTATGCTGTAATACCATCATTCATCTCTTCTTTCACTACTTTTATTTCACAGATCCCTACTTCATTTTAAACTGACAACTTTTTAATATCTAGAATGAGTAACATAACATAGACATGTTTATTTTAGCGATATTGCATATCACATTACACTTAATATTATAAAATTATAAATAGAAAATTCCTCAGTAGAGAATTCGCAAATTCATTTTTGCACTCAAATTACACAAGTCTGTAGATTGTGCATGGTTAAGTTGGTTTATTAGAATGACTGACTACTCTATTACAGTGTATTGATTAATTATACAATCATAGACATGTCAAAAGACTACAAGTTCCCTATCATTCTGCCTATTATGCTAGTATTACGTCTCACGCTTTCTCATACCTATTAAGTTATAAACTATGCTAGTATAATGGGCTGATCCCCAATTGAAATTAATCAACATCTTACCTTGTGATGATTGCATCCTAACTACTTCAGGATGATTTCTCTCATACTCAGCTACCATGTGATTGATTTTGGCTTGGTCTTGTATGAATGCATTAGAAGTGAACAACATTAGAAGTGAGTGTCTTCTCCATATTGCAATGGCATTGAATAATGGATGCCGCCATCTTACAAATCAACTGAATGACTTCATACTATTTATTTTTAGAATCCTTATCATGTGGGGAATAGACTTCTTCCTAACATTTCACGCTGAACAACATTAGAAGTGCCCAATTGTGCTGAGCAGTTTGGTAGAAATTTCAGCTTCGTAGCCCTTAGAACAATGGAGTTATGGGTCTGCTTATAAAGGGAACCTGTTTTTGCAATATATTAGCCATTGGATAATAAAGGCCAACCATGAAAACATTTCTATCATAAAAATTTCTCAGACTATGATACATGTTTGAGTGTGGACCAAGTGCTGAAAATTCCAACTATGTGACTGATTAGGCACTTTCTAGAGTTAATCCTGTCTGGAATACAAATCATGACCAAACATTTTGTAAATTTCAAAGAGTTTAAATTAGTGTTAATATTCTGACTGTCTTGCATTTACAATTTTTAGCCTTCTTGTGGATAGTAATTGTGACCAGGTCTAAAAAGTAACATAGTTTAAAACAAACTCCAAAGACAAACTATCTGACCTTTGGGTTAACAAACACTACAGAACATCATTTCTAATTTAATTCATATCTTAAATTCTTTCCTATTCTATGGCAATGAAAGTTAAACATCGGAGTTTGAAGTATACAACAGACAGACATATAATATGACTGTTCTATTAGGGTGGTTGGCTACTCTATTGGTTGGAGATTAAACAAAAAAAAGAATTTTCAACTAGAGTAGGGACCATAGCACATTGACTTGAGCACAGTAGGGATACAATACTTCACTGTGTAATCATATTGTACACTACTTCAGCTTGTTTTAGTACTTTTTATCAACCTACTATGGTCCATACTTCAGGTTGAAAATTGCAATTTTTTGTTTGGAAAATAAAGTTATATAATTGGTTAACTCACGCATACCACACCAAAAGAAAGAAATGGTGCTGTGCATTCTATCTATCCCCAATTATCATCTAAAAAGTTAAGTATACATTATGCTTTGTTGTCTGCTATGTTCAACCCATTACACAGTATTACAAATCAAAACTGTTTGAAAAGCACCTCTGCAATCAAAGTAGCCATTATAAAAAATATGGACGATTTGCGTTACGAATGGAAGCCATCACATGCTACAGCAAAATTGGCACCTTTCTTCATCAGCAAAGATGAATAGAACATAAAGGAGGATATTGGTAAGTCCATGAAGAATCATTGTAAATACTATGGTATGGCAAAAGGCACGTGTCTGACTGAAGCGACATTGAACAGTGAAAAAATCAAGCCCTTAGCCTAAGCTACTATCGAGTTATTGTATGCTTGTCTGAAGGCATCAGTCGGTCAGTCAGTTGCTTGAAAATTCCATTTAATAATTTTCTTTAAATTTCATAGCAACTTGCTAATAGCATTTTGGGTCGATCTGAATGCTTGTTTGATTTTACCTAACCAATATTGCTTCAGTGAAAAATGAGGCTGGTTGTGGGTGATATTTTATCATGGATCATGCCCAAACCTTTGTGTGTAGTACTATCATACTATATGACAAGTACAAGGAAAAATTAGGAATTTTAGATTTCATTAGGGATCAAAGTAGTGAAATAAGGGAGGTCGCCTACACCTAGTGGATATATATTCCATAATTCAGTCATGAGTATAGACTGCAGTAGGGTGTCCACTAGTATATTTTGACCTCTCTTATTCACTACCTTTTATTTCTTTGATTCATAATCAAACTAATACTCCTAATTAATTTTTTTCCTTGTATTTGTATAATAACGGTGAAAGATGTGTAACAACAATCTACTTGATTTGGAAAGTATGTAAGTAGCTGATTGATTACCTAGCTACCATGTAAGTTAGAACATTTTTGTGTCCATCTTTATTCTACTGATGACTGGTTTGCTGGAAATTACGGTCTGCCTGTTTTGGGATCATGCATAGATTGTAGGGCTGTTTTGGGGCTATATGACTGTACAGGTATCTTTGAAGTGGGCATGCATGATGGGCAAAGAAACTGACTAGTCATGGATGCTAGTTATGTGCAATATAAAGCAGTCATCTTTTTATTATAGCATATAAATTTTTTTACATCCTCTCCATACCAGGTACAGCTGAATTCAACCTAAACATGAATGTGTGGATCAACAGTTAAATTCAAGCCACTAGCAAAATAGTTGATGAATAATAGTAATAATTATTTTCTTTGACTAATAGAGTATTTCATCATACAGTACGATAGTACTGCATAGTAGGGACATCGAAGGTGTGGGGGAGATCCGTAATATAATATACAACCCAAAAACCTGCCACGATTATTCCTCAAAATGACATGACAATATTGGTTGGGTAAAATCAAGCCCAAAAGCGTCTTCACATCAACCCAAAAAGTTTCTGTCAAGTTGCTACAGAATTGTTTTTAAATTTATTCAACAGAATTTTCTACTGCCTGCCTGTCTGCCTGCCTGCCTGATGGCTTCAGTCAAGCATAGCGGAAACTGGCTACAGCCCTAATTATTTCGCAGAAATGTTTCTAGTTTGCTTAAGAAAAACCTTTGGTATATTGATAAACATACAATACTTGCACTATTGTCTTATCTTGTATCCTTCTTTACCATGGCCATCAGTCAAGGTTCTACCGCTGAGTGCTAATAGACTACAGTACGGCTTCCATCTACCAGTGTATATTGCATCAAACTATTCAAATACACCAGGGCCGGCTCACTTTTTTAACATTGGGTGGGCCAAACTGTTATATACTTGACAGGGGTAAACGTCACTGCACATTGTGCTTGCAAAATGCTAAGCATTTTGCCCTGGGGCCCCCAGGAAATTTTTTGAAATTTAGATGATCGAGAAGGAAAATTGTGATAATTTGGACAGAAAATTTGTTAAGCGTAATTAGTAGTCTTATAGCTACATAGTATCCAGCTTAAAAGTTTTGCCAGTCCATCTTTCCATTTGTTGAAAGCTACCGGCAATGTAATGTTGGTAAACCAACCAGTTAATGCATAGCTATTAATATTAAACTTACAAAAACTTGTTGTATAAGCTATGTATTTTTTCTTCTCCCTTTGGCAAGGGTGTCAAAACACTTCTTATCATCATAATGAAGAAAGCTAAACTCAGTAAACCATGAATCTTGTCCAGTTCAATGATGATACGTGTTGTCACATATGTTGAGGCCCTAAACGCCTAAATATATTCATAAATGCCATAAATTCCTGTCCTAAATAAAGGCCAGGGGCATTACTTTACCAGGTCCATGGTGTGAGATAACAATCGCGAATGCATGGCCTCCTACAACTATGATATGCAAACAATGTCAACAGCAGCTGTTACAAGGAGAAACATGACCAGCCACTTCAGTGACGATTGGAAACCAGGCGTCAGATTAATTAAACTGGTTTGCTCAGTTAAAATATTTCTGAGCCGGCTTTGGAATACACGTGGTCGCCAGTTGCACCAAAGACACACGTGTACGTGACTCGCTGTTGATATGGATCAGGGAGCGAGTCAGAGAGAGCAACTCACGGCGATGTGTAAGTCAATAAATATAGTTAATTGTGTAACAATGTTAAACCGAGTCGGGTCATCCAGGTCCTGCTTTACAGATTATTCGGGTCTGACCCCACACGCTAAAATAAATGTGGATGTGTTACAACACGTCATAGTGTAGCTCTGCTTCTTTCGTGAGCCATGAAAATTATCCATTGGTATGCACGAATCCACGTCCATTATTGTCTGCAGTCTTCTGTAGAGCCATGCCCACTGATCAGTTGTTATTGTACGAGTCATAATCTAGTATGATAGTGCTGTGATTAACTCTTTTAAAATATTGTGACTAGTTTTGTGAAAAGCGCACTATTTAGTGGTCATGAGCTTGTAAAAAACTTCACAAACAAGTATAAGGAAAAATTGCATAGTACGGATATTCACTTCGTATTGTTTTACAGTATTTGGACATTACATACTATTCTGATCCAGCTTGTTTCAGTACTTTTTATTGCAGCACTACACACTGTCCCTCCTCTAATTTAAAATTCCTAATTTTTCCTTATACTTGTAATATGCACAGATTGGCTATTAATTATGTGCTTCTACGCTTACATAGAATGTTAGGGTCAGAAACCCAAATTAGTTGTGTCACAGTCTACTAACATTCTCGTGGTCATAAGAACTAAGGCCTCAATACCACAAAGCTATCTTGTGCAAATAATCCTGTACAAAGACATAGGAACAATTTTCAGTGTGTGTGTGTGTGGGGGGGGGGGGGGGGGGGGGGCAAACATAACCAGTTAACCAAAAACTGATCAAAACCCATGCACCTGCACATTATTATAGGCAGAGACAGCAAGTGGCATACATAGCTGCCATGCCCAGGCACTGAGCAGTTCAGCCACCTTCAGCACACATGCCCATCTTCATATGGGAATTTATAGAGCATTTAAAACATGTTGTGCATCACAATGCTACACACTGATTGCTAGATCTAGTCATTTATTTCTGCAAACTAAATATGTCCTTACTTGAAGCCACTATAGTATATATATACTGTAACATTTGCTCCACTATTACTGCAGAGCCTTAACACTGGACTTGATTTAAACCACAAAGAACTTATATCACGTGATGACTAGGAGATGAATCAGTTTCAACCTAGAGGCTGAAAACGATTAAAATTCTGACTGAACATGTACTACATACCAATTGTATTGCCCACAAACCAGTGACCACTGGCAGGTAGGTGCTTTTACTGACATGGTGTGCATGCCAAGCACTTCAGGGTTTGCTACACCATCTCTCATCTGATTGGAAATGTGACCTTGTAAATTCAGAAATAAAATCACAGGTGGTTTTTGTGTTTAATACAGTACAATGAATGGCCGGACAGTTGTGGTGGACTGGTGATACCACATCCCAGAGAGTGCTTTAGCATGACATTTGTATGGCTTCTCATATGAAAGTATGTATTTTGTGTGTATATAACTTTGGCTGATTGGTTATTGGTATTTGGCCCAAAAGTGGGGGGAGGGGCAAAACAAACTTTTGATAACAGTGTGGAGCATGGCCCCCTTGGCCTCCCTAATTCTGATGCCCTTGACCCTGTAATTTGCAGTATTACACCAATGAAACATTTAGTGAGCACTTGAAATTGCATGACCCAAGAGTTATCTTATTAAAAAGTTTGTGTCATAAAAGTTCAAAAAGTAGGCCCACATTTCCGGCTCCACAAGCAAGGCCAGATTTATGGAGTGCTGAAGTACACCCTCCTTCCAAAATTTTACAATGTGCAAGCTAGGAAGCTACTAGAAGATGCAGTATAGGTCAAATTGCACCTTTGCATACATACTGTAGGCAATGAAAAGATGGAAACAGCAAGGAGAATAGCTAATCTCCTTGAAAAAATTAGCAAGATGGTCTTAAATTAAAATTGTTCTATGTGAAGTAAGACTAGCTGGAAATTGAACTGCTCTAATAGAACAGTCAATTGCAACTACTCCAATAGAATATCCATTATTAAAACTACTCTATAAGACCAGTGTGTGAGCTGAAATTCAACTTCTTAATTGTTGAACTTTCCACTACTATCTTACAATTGTACCAAACATCCTGCCACAGTTCTATATCATCTAATGTACTGAATTATCAGTAATTCTTCTTGAAAACCTATTCTGAACACACCTTCTTTTATTTAGTACCATAGTGTGCATTTTCATTTGTAGCTAAAACTGGATACTTACATTAAAATGCATTTTCTTGCAATCACAACAGTAATTATTACAGTGAAATTTTTAGTATCTATGAAGTTAACAGGGCTGCAGCATCACAATGCACGGCTGTACGTACACTGTGTAACATTTGTTTAAATTCCAAAGAATACAATATACATAGCCATGGTATAAACAATTGCAACATAAATTCAGTGGGCCTGTGGCTATGCTAGTGGTGGAGGAAGTAGTTGATGTGAGGGGGGCTGACCAGAGTATAGAATCTCTGGCAGCAGGGGGTCTGGGGGTTGCAGCCCCCCAGAAGCTGTAGTTATTCTAGGTTTTACAAGGTCTTAAAGTTTTACCAGAATTAATTTATAGGTAAAATTTGAAACATATCAACAAAAAACAATAAACATACAGCATTTATAAGCGGTACAAAATAGCTTTCATACACCTGGAAACACTTGGTAGAGTGGTAGTACACCAAGTCTTTCAAGTAAGAGGTCAGTGGTTCGATTCCCACTTTAGGAAATTTTTTGTTTTTGTTTTTGACTATTACTAGCAACAGGTTTTTATGAAGCGTTCTGACTGCTCTATTAGGGTATTTGAGCATTCTGTTAGAATATATCAATCATTTTCACGGTGTTCAGCCCCACTTCAAGAAGGATAATTTTGATGAGACATCATTTCAAGGGGGCTAATCCCTACCTCAGCATACCGAGGGGCTTTAACTTCCTCTGTCCCCCTTTTCCGCCACCTATGAAGGTAATAAAGTGCAGCTTCTGGAGTTAGCACTCTCAGATCATTTAAACTTCAACTTTAAACTTAAATAATACATACTGTACCCAGAAAGATGTTACTTTTATAGTAGCACAAAACTAGTTGCATACTGTATAACAGAAGTGACTTGAATGGTGATGGAACCACAGTGATTGAAATAGTAACCCACATTACAGAACAGTAACTATGATGTCAAAGTTGTGTAGCAATGTGTACGTTTTATAGCCCACATATGACTAACATGATGTCAAGATCCAATCCTGTGATACCCAAAATTTTCTTACAAATCAAAGTTATAACTACACGTACAGCATCTTTGTACTCTTTGACAATCACTATCTTAAAATCACATATAGTGTATGTAGTTCTGTGTTTCAATTGGAATCCCTTCCATCTGAGCCCAATCTCTAATTTAGAATTTCTGCCAGCTTTCAACCATTCATCTTTCAGTTCAATATTTGGTTAAAACTAGCTTCCAATTCAATCTTGTGGTAACTGTTTTTCAAGGAGAGTATACCCCCAGACCCCTCTAACATGCAAGTGTATATATATGTACTCCACACACTAGTGAGTCTACCTTAGTAAGTGGAATATAAAAACTGAGTTGTATAAATATTGGAAGTGAATGTGTAAAAGGAATTTTCTAAAACTTCCCTTAGGATTGTGTATAAATAGACTGCAAAATGATGTGCTGATTTTTTTATCATAGTAGCTTTAAGACAACTAGTTTACAGTAGCTCTAGGAATAGAGTTTGGGTTCAATATTGTGGTCTTCACAGCAGTATGTCTATACTTGCCCCCACCACTGACACTTACCACACAAGCCATGTCTTCACTATATTATTTGTTTGGTCTAAACTATAAAATAGCAAAGCACACTACACTTTAAAAACCACTTGGTGAATTTGTTTAGTATTGTATGATCATGCATGTGTAGTAGATGCTCTCCCCCTCCTGTTCTAAAAATAGTTATTTATTTATTTATTTTTACCACTGGCTGTGCTTTATGATAGCCAGCACTACAATTGCGAGAATTGTGACACATATTATTTTGTTACTTTATGTGGCTCAGAGGTATATGTTGATGGCTCAGAAGTACATATTGATGTTCAAGAGCCACTTATACAAAAAGACATCATTTTATCATCAAATTCAATCTCAACAAGCTAAATTTACAAACAATTCATGCCCCAGACTACCCTAGATAGAACATGCTCTGCATGCTGGGTGCATGTGCTTTGCACACTACTCTACATAATTGGACCTATCAACCATTGCCATATTTCTTAACTTCCCCACTTTTAGATCCGTCCCCCACCTCTCCATCATTCTTCTATACATTGAAATGATGTTCTTGGCAGGTATATACAGAATTACAGCAGCGGCGGAGGAAGTAGTTGATATGAGGGAGGGCTGACCAGAGTATAGAATCTGTGGCAGCAGGTGGTCTGGGGGTGCAGCCCCCAGAGGCTATAGCCATTTTAGCTTTCACAAGGTCTCAAAGTTCACCAAAATTAGCTTTTAGCAATTTTATAGGTACAATTTAAAGCATTTTAACTAAAACACCAACTTTTAGTCAAAACTATTCAAAACAGGCTATTTGCCAGTTAAAAGCTTTTTTGGCAAAGCTTGTAGCTGTTGACTACAGGGTTATTAAACATAATAGCATTTATAAGCAGTATAAAACAGCCTATAGCCACCTAGAAACACTTGATACAGTGGTAAGACACCAAGTCTTAAAGTAAGAGGTACCTGGTTCAATTCTTGCAGTAAGAAACTTTTTTCGTTTTGTATTTTATATTTTTAAAGCTACTTTTAGGACATGTTTTTATGAAGGCCTTGACTGTTCTATTAGGGTATTTGAGTGTTCTATTACAGTATATCAATCTTGATCACAGTTTTCTGCCCCACTCCAAGAGTGATATTTGATAATTTTGGCGTGATATCATTCTGAGGGGGGCTTCAGCCCCCTACCCCCCCCCCCCCCCCCCCCCTCTTCGCCGCCTATGACTTACAGCAATACTTGTATTATATTTAGTCATCATTATATACATTTAGTACATAACTATTCAAAGATACACAATATACCACTAACTTTTTCGAGAGAAGAAATTTCACTTCAAGGACATGTATGTAGATTTATATTATGTTACTCATTTTAGCCACATTACTAACAGTGAAGTATGGAAGGGAGGATGAACAAGCAATTGTGACCAGATCTGCAAAAACCATATACATTAGGGAATTTTTGAAGAAATTTTCTCTATCTAGATAGCCAAAGAAATAGTAAACACAAGTTTTAGCTCTAGAAACCAAGAACTTTGAGGTTATAGTGCTACAAATGATGTGATACCAACAGAAAAATCACTTTGTACAATGACAGTACAGAAAAAACTACAGGCATTTAATTAAACTATCATACAGTAGTTTATGAAAGCCATTCTCTATAAAGATGTAACTTACGCTATTGGATTCTCCATGAAGTGCTGGGAAATTTTGTCTTCCAGACCTTTCCTACAACCATGGCAAATGTATATAAAAATGTGAGAAAAAGTGACAACGAATTGCTTGTCCAATGTAGGAAAACTAACGCTCATATCCAGATCTTGGGAGTACTGAAGTGAAATGAACTCCTCTTACATTGGGGAACACATTTCTACCAAGTTATCACCTTCCTTCATTATAAGAAACAAAGAACCACAAAATTTACAGATTTTTTCCACCTAATTTATTCTACTGTAAAACTGGACTTGTGTTAACGTGTGGGATTCTTGCAGATCCGGTCACAAATATTGAGTACTGATGGTGTCGTCAACATTACAGAACTGCAGTATTATTATGGAGGAGGTCGAAACTTGAAGTTCACCATCATCCTACCTTTTAATGATTCCATCTTCATTTCTTCAGGATGAGTTCTCTCATATTCAGCTACCATGTCATTGATTTTGGTTTGGTCATCCTGTATTAAACATACACCAACAAAAAATATAGCACACAGGCACTGACTTATAACAATTACTAATGTCATACATTTATTTGAATCACAACTAAATAAGGAACATCTCATTTCTGACTACTGTAAGAACAACCAATAAAAGCTATACATGAAGGCTTGGGTTTATTATGATGCTATTATTTATAGTACTAAGCCTAAGAATTATAATAGTAGCAAATAGCTGCTATAAACAACATCAGGCCTAGAAGTAATCTTACAAATGTGTTAGACAAATAAAAAAGCTCTTAGCAAAATCACCAATTCAATTATTGAGCATCTGTATCATTTACTTTATGACAGTGGTGGACCACAATTGTTGTGAAGATTACTAAAATTTCAATTCTGGTATTGAGTTTATACAGTATGGTACTTTGTGTGGGAGGATCAGGGTGCCTTTATTAGTCATAAAGTAGCAATGCTCTTTATGACTAACAAAAGGACGGTTGTGTGGTAGATACAGTGCAGCTATGAAAGTATTTATCTAGCTTGATCACATGTGTTATGTTTCAATTTACTAAAACTAATCTAACTTGTACTATTGTTAGTTCTATGGCTTATTTTCTACAGTACTTCTATCACTACAAACAGATTGTTTGGATGGTCTGATGGTTGAGAACTAAAGTAGCTTGAACACTCGAGATGAAGATGATGGCACAAAAAGTAGTACATATGTAGCATTTAAAGCACTACCTTTTGTGTACGAAAATACAGCACTAGGAGGTCAGGGGTGACTCTCTCAACATCCCCCTAACATTTCAGTTACTATATAGAAGTGAAGTGGTACAGTATTGTCAGGTATAATTTATTCTTAGTAAACTTGTATTTTCTTAAGGTGGCTATCAAGCGGCTGCAGTGGTCGCACCAAAATGAATTGATTTGATTTGCTTCTAATAATATAGCACACAGGTACTATGATCATTACTAATGACACACTGTAAATTTATTTAAAGTGTAACTTTTTATTTATTTGTTTGTGACTAATTAGGGCACGAGGGAACATTAAATTTTTATTTTATTCTAAAAACTTTCATGATTCATAACTTATGATGTGATTATGCTAAGCCATGTAATTTTCATCACTTATTAAACAGTTAACTAGCTATACAATACAAGTTGCAGAATGCAGATATTACCATTCCAGTATTGAGATACTGTATGATCTGTAATGTGATGGAGTGTAGTTCATGTTCACATGCCTTATTTTCGCAGGCCTGGTCACATTTATTAATGCTTTACACAACATTTTATTGCTGACTACTGTAGGAACAGCTAATGAAAGCTACTTCATCAGTAGGTTTAATCTATTATGTATGTTACCATGATTGTCACCAATAATCATTATACTGGAATAATGCTAGCAGATAACAGTCCCAATAAAAAGAATAGTACAAGTTGCTAGCCAAATAAATAAAATTACCACATTAAACTGTACCATGCTTTGTAAAGAATTTATGTACAATTGTTGTGATGATCTAAAATTTCAATTATGGGATACAGAGTTATCAAAATTATGGTGCTTAGAGTAGGAGGATCAAAGTGCGTAATAGTTATCACATTAACAAATCACATTATTATGAATCAGTTCCAGTAGTTTATTAATTTTCTTTATAGCTCAAGTTATAGTTCTATACCTGGAATTACATGTAGAATAAAATTACTGGTACTGGAATTACTTTTATATAGTTCCAGTACTGAGAACTGGAACAACACTACTTGGCACATGTGGTATCCTTGCACATTATTGCAGATAAGATGACACCATCACAATTTTTTTTGGTGGTTGACAATAAGCACTGTAGATGATTTGATTTTGTAGTGATAATGACACTATACTGAAGAGAAACAACAAGGAGACAGATTATACTGTTATTTTAGAGTGACGTGTTGTTTCTTTTGTACATCTCAAATCAGTAGTGTCAGTGGCGGATCTAGAAATTTTCAGAGGGGGTTTCAGATTCCATTCAACTTCAGCCTAGCTGTAAGTCGAAGACCAAAAAAAAAAAAATTTATAAAAAAAAGTCACAACCTGCTGCTCTTCAACGCCACAATTGTGATTTCAAAGGAAAAAGTGAAAGTTTCGGTCCTACTATAACACACTACGTATAACTCGTGGTGATTTTATTACCCACTAATAAATTTGGAGTGCGCGCTATTCTCAGAGGGGGTTTCAGCTGAAATCATTGCAACCCCCCTGTATCCGCCACTGAGTGTATATGCACATGCACGCTTAGTCAAATACCTGAAAACCAGACTTGGAGATAATCATTTCAACTGCTAACAGGTGAGCAATGTTTATTTGTTATTATAAACAATACTAGACTGAACAGTTGTAAAATTTCATAATTATGCAGTTTCACATAGGCTGATTTTTGCACTTTAAAATAATAGATTTGTGGTTACAGTTGTGTAAACAACAACTAAATAATCAAATTCCTTGTTCCATAATGAGTATTATTTGATTTTTGTTTTCCCTTATATTATCTGGGCACCTATGTTGTCCAGACAGCCCAAAATAGTGACATTGCTGGTAATCTATTGACAATAATGAAGCTTGGGTCAGATGAAAGCACAAGGAGGAAGCCTAAAGGTGGTGGTTTACCTGTTTGGTGGCTTGTTTATTGTACTGATAATTGGTTGCTAGGTGATAAAACATTTTTACAGCCAAGGGGAGTGACCGTAAATGCTCTGTAGTGACTTCTACCCAACAAACTGTATAATACAAACTGACAGCAATAATAATAATTTATAACAGTTACTTCAGCATATTAGCAACCACTTATTAGTTACAGACATTTCTGAGATACATACGGTAGTATCCACCAGGCTTCCCAGATAAGAGAGGTTCCACCGTAGGAAGATTAAAGGACCCGAAGAATGCCTTAATTAGCCATAAAGTAGTGATGGCTCTAATACTCTATAACTAAGAAAGAACAGTTATGTGGTGGATACAGTACAGTAATTACTAGAGTTGTACCAATTCCCACCTTTTAGGGAAAACCGATATCCGATATATTTTTACCCTGTTTTACTGATAGTTAACCGATACCCGATTGTAGGTCTCTACAATTATACTTGTGCACACTCCACTAAAAGTAGAGCTAGTAAAGCTAACTCTGTGAAATTGTACACTTATCTCAATCAAAGTTGCTAGTCAGACAAGTGGGCTAGGGCTTGAACCACCACTGTTTACTATTGTGGTTACCACAAAGCATAAACAAATTTCCCAAGTACATACCAGAGCCTTTGACACCAGCCCTCCAGTGGTATTGCAGCTGCTGAAGCCAGGGGCGGAAGAAGTAGTTGATATGAGGGGGGGCTGGGCTGACCCAGACTTGGTCTCTAGTTTGGTATGGTGAGCCCAAAAAAAAAAAAAGATCACAACCAGCTGACAATAGCTGCCCACCTCACCAGCTATGCATTAGTACCTGATAAACTACATAAAAATCCTTACATAGCTCGCCACACACTGCTCTAATACTGTGACTGCTTTATTAGAGTGACTGCTCTATTAGAGTATCTTGATCTTTATCACGGTTTTCAACCCCACTCCAAGAAGGATAACTTCGGCGTGGTATCATTCTGAGGGGGGACTTTAGCCCCCTAGCCCCCCCCCCCCCCCTTTCCGCCGCCTATGGCTGAAGCTGAATAGACTAATAATCTGCTGGCCACAGCCCATTACAACAACCGATTTCCAATTATGGTAAATACAGCTAATTTTATCAGCTTCTACTGATTACCAATCCGATTATCGGTACAACTCTAGTAATTACAGATATATAGCTAGCTTAATCGAGTACAACACACTTTGAAACATTAAAACTAGTCAAACTAATATTTGCTAGTTCTACAACTAGAAACAACATTATATCAAGACTTATTAATGGTCTGAGGAATGATAACTGAAGTAGTTCAAGTATACTTCAGAAAATGCTCCAAAGAAGACAACTCAGAAAGTTCTATATAATGTTTATACTCTACCTATGTATACTTGTTTGTACTAAAATAATAGAGGTGGTATTTTATTTAACTGTCACAACTTTAACAGTAGGCACCGACCGATTATACCAGCATAATTTAAAGCATAATAGGTGACCAAAAGCATCAAGCATAATGCCAGCATAATAGGGACGATGTTTGAAAAATTAATTAAATGCGCAGTACACGCGCCTGAAAGAAAGCAAATATTCACTGCCAATAGTATTATTAGTGCATTTCATATTTAAAAATACGTAATATAACTTATAAACCGTTTCTTTGTTGGTTATTCACACTTTGCAGAAATAAGATCGAGATACTCTAATAGAGCAGTCACTTACTCTAATAGAGCAGTCAGGAACTGCTGATATACTCTAATAAAACTGTTAGTTCTAGAGCATAATCTTGATTTTGAAAGCATAATTATTTTTGAGCAATGCTCAAAAGCATAATAGGTAAAAATTTGGGCATAATAGGCCGGCGCCTATTTAACAGGAACTTCTCTAATTTTCCCTAAATTATTAAGAGTACAAGGAACACACATTAACAAAATTCCTTTAATATTTGTACCATATTAACAGTTTATACTGCTTTAATTCAGTTTACAGGGGAAACTGCTTTAGTGGTATTTAAATGTAAATTTTTGTGTTATGATGATAAGTATTAAAATTAGCATAGCAGGTTGATCTTATTTCACTGATGGTTAGCAAAATAGACTATCAAGTGTACTCATAATGGAACTTTTGAACATTACTTAGGTCAACGAAACTTGATTACCAGATTCTTGCTCAGATTTTTGTAAGCTGACTTGGGCAGGTGGTTATTACTCATTATTCTAGTTATGACTAAAAGCAAACACACAGATGTAGTACATTGTATGTTATGGTTTATGGTTCATTAGGGTCATAGAATTAAAAAGTACATATTGGAAGGTTGTCTACACCGGCAGATGTACTAGTGAACATCTAATCACTGTACTTGAGTCTATACCCATGATTGATTATTTCTAATTCCATAAGAAAATTTTATGTAATATTTCCTTTGATGTCAGAGGTTACTAAATCCAATAGAAACCTGTGGCTGGGTTATAAATCATTAGTAACCTGTGGTCTCGCTGGTGGTTGTTTACTATATTTATCAAACAAACCAAAAACAAAATGTCCTTACTGTTAACTTACTTTCTGGATAAGACAGACGTTGTTAGTATTCAGCTAGGTGTTCAGTACCAATGTCAGACATGATGTGGCACTGACACAATAAACTCGAAGGATAAATCTCAATGCTAGCACTCATAATTTGTTTCTTAGTAGCTTACTTTCTGGACAGGATGAGCGTCTTTTTAGCCCAACATTGTAACTGCTTGATACTGGTACTATAGTCATGCAACAGTTATGAGTGTCATGCCTGTGCAGTGGCACAGACACAATCAACTCAACTTAAGGATAAATCCCAGTGCTATAGCACACACAGTTTGCCACTTTCTCTCCTACTTCCTTAAACTAGAATCAACAGGAAAAAAAGTGACATTTCTGGACCAAAAATCAGCATGGAAATGTACAGGAATTGTCAGTCTTGAATTTTCCAGTCATATTCTTTTTATTGCTACAGTGGAACCTGTCTTAGTGGCCACCTGTAAAGGAAGGCCACCTCTTTTAAAAGACCAGCTTTAAATCACCCTAGTGAGAAGTTTATACACTAATCCACCTGTTAAAGCAGCCACCTGCCTATTAAGGCCAAGAAATCTTGTTCCGAAGGTGACTAGCTTAGACAGGTTCCACTGTATATCAGACCTGGATTAAACCAGTATACTGTAAACAACACATGTTGTGACATTTCCTAAAAAAATGAACATTCCATGTGTCTGGACATTTCCTCTGCCAAACATTTGGCATGCTGTTGATTTCCTGGTATTTAGAATTTGACATTGTCATGAGATTTCCTACGTAAGTCACCACTGGAAATCAATGGGTCGGCAGTAAGTGACTCAGAAGAGAATGCTGACACTATCAACAAACACTTTTTATCTGTCTTTACTGAGGAGGATACCTAGACCTAGGGGCATCCCTATACAACACTATTATCACATGGAGAATGGCGTGGTTAAACTACTAATTGAGCTACAAAGCTATAGAGCCTATAGATCCCAAATGGACTGCTTATAATATGGCTTTAAAGTGTAACTACATCAACATCATCTTTCCAGTGACTGGAAAACTGCCAGTATCACTCCAAACTTTAAGAAAGGATCACATAAAAATCTTGCGAACTACAGGCTGATATCCCTAACAAGTATACCATGTAAGATACTAGAGTGCATAGTATGTACAGTAGTTCAGTGTACAAACACCTTGAGACAAACTCTATCTTATGTGATGCCCAACATGGATTCAGGAAGAATTGCTCATGCAAGACAGCTCATTAACAACTATACATGACATAGCCATATGTCTCAATTCTAGAGACCAAAGTGACATTCTTTTTCTGGACTCTTCAAAGGCCTTTGACAAAGTACCCATTGTCAGAAATTGGATATTATGGAATTTCTGGAGCATGTTTCGAATGTGGTTTTCTCACCAATAGAACTCATCAAGCTAAGTACCTGTAGACAACAAGTTTAGTGTTCCATCTCTTGTGCCCTCTAGTCTACCCCATTCAGGGTCTGTGCTGGGCCCCTTCTATAATTACTTCTATTCATCAATATTAACTCTGTACTGAAGCTTTATGGTGATGATGTATTGATTAATGAAAACATTAACAGCCCAAACCTTGCAAAATGACATTAATAAATTAGCTCTAAACATCTGGTAGTTAGTTACCTTTGAATTTTACAAAGTGCAAACATCTAATAGTATAGTTACAAACAAGCCATCCCCCCTTTGAGTATCACTACCTGTTGAAAGGTCAGAGAATACCATCTAAAAATAAAATGGCTTGACTATTTCTCACAATTTGTCTTGCTCTACACTCATCTCAAGAGTCATTGGTCGAGCAAACTCAACTCTGGAATTTTTTAGGAGAAATTTGGACAGTATGCACAAGATGTATAAGCTAAATGCTATTAAACATATACATGACCCATTCTCAGCAGTTTTCTAGTCCCCTTACACATAATTTAACATACAACAAATGGAGATGATTTAAAGGAAAGCTGCTAGATTTGTAATTAATGATTACTCTAAATACTCCAGTGTTACAGCTATGTTAGCTCAACTTGATTGGTAAACAATGGAAAGCCAATTACATGAATTAAATTTAGTAGTAATGTTTTATAGAATTATTAATCATCAAGTAGATATACTCTGTCATCACATGCTTCAGGCCAACCCTAATCACACCTGTAGTAGTAGTAGTAGCAAAAAGTCTTACACTTATCCTCAAGAATTTATTCATACAGTGGATCCTCAGTTATCCGAACAGCTTTGTCCTTATAGTTAGCCAAAAGTGTTCAGATAAGTGAATTTGTTCAAATAACTGAAGCCCACTGATTAATATACAGAGCTTCGTTCAACTACTCTAATAGAACAGTCATTTACTCTAATAGAATGCACACTGATGACAAAATACTCTAATAGAACAGTCACATTTGGCGTTTGGATAACCGAGATGTTCGGATAACTGAGGTTCGGATAAGTGAAGATCCACTGTATCACTATTTCTTCTTCCACACAGCAGTTGATCACCTACCCAATCATGTAGTAGAAACTGATAATGTTGACACTTTAAATCAGTCTAGTTGTTGATAATAATATATAACATTTTGACTGTTCTATTACGGTGATTGCTCTATTAGGGTATATCTGTTTTGATGGACTCTAGTTGAATCGTTGGAACTGCAGTTAACTAAGCATTAGCTTTTAGGCAATTATACTTGCTCAATGACAGCTAGAGGCATTTTTAGAAGGGCTAAGCCTCTCCAGAGTGCTGAGCCCCCAAACCCCCTGTGCAGAATGGTGAGACCAAAACCTCTATGCAAGTAATTTTTCTGAGCTGGATAATTGTGAATGGATCTGGGAAACCAGTCTTATTGCCCATGACTGCAGATGTGATTTTCACCAAAAACACAAAGCTACAATAACAAACTATCAAATTTCATAATCACAATCAGCTAGACTTGAGTGGTCTGCTTTCGGTGACTGCTTTTACCAAACACAGTGGTGATCCGTATGAGTGGGCTGGGGCCCTAATAGAGCTCTGGTCAGCCTGGAGATGGCTGCATGTGGCTGTACAATGCTGCAGTGTTGAATACAGACCTGTGTTGTAAAAGTCCTTCAATTTTAGTCAGTTTTGAAACCATAACTTGGCCTAATTCATCCCCATGTCTTCCTCTTTAATTTTTATACATAGCTACTTGCATTTCTGTGGTCCCTGCTTCCCACCATTTTGTAGCTTGCCTGATACAGTCAACCCCAGTTTAAAATTACTTAAAATGGTGGAAAACCTAGCTGTTTGCTATTACACAGTGAGTGCTCTGGAAGATAAGGAATTGTGTAAAACATGTGAAAATTTGGTACATGTAGCTTCATTCATTGGCGATCTAGAACACACTGAATACTTAAAATTGGCACTTCTCAATACTTTTAAACAGGCAATAAGACTAGTTTTTCCAAACTGAGAAAGGAGAAAAAATCCATGACTGTACCTAGGTAGCCTCAAACCTGCAGCCATCCGATTTATGCTTGAACGCTTACAGGAGTCTACCAGATGGTCAGGATGTTCTCTCCTTTTTATTATCATGTAATTACATCCATAGGAATTCTAGAAAGTAACTCATTACCTCTAAGTACTCCAAGTAGAACCAAATGGACACTAGTTTATTTATTAATGCTTTACAGCACAAGTGCTGAAGGTCTGTAGGACACCTGGTCCTACAGCCTACTCAAAGACTTTTGCTGCATAAGGTGTGTTGCTTTTTTGGTTGACACTACTCAACTGGCGTGATGTCATGTATAGCACTGGGTGTGGCACTTTGGCCATTAGCATTGTATACTAATGGCTAGTAAAATAAGTACTTTAGTACACTTAAAACATCATATGAACTTGTGTTTCTGTTTTATATTACTGTTTCATTGATGATAGACACCTGGAGTGATGTCATGTATAGCACTGGGTGTGGCACTTAGATGATTAATTTTGGCTATTAGTGTTGTATTCACTATGTTAGTTTATTCATGGCTACTTCACAGTTATATCTGCTTTACAATACTAATTACACTACAGGAATCACACACAATGTATAGTACATTAATGTACAGATGCCAGACTAGTATTGTATTATTTTGCTATTGAAGATAGGTATGTAGGTAGCTAACTGTAATCTAAGGCCAGTAGAGCTGCCGCAAAACTCGTCGGGCATTCATGATGTGCAGCAGACTTTTCACTTAAGCAATATGTTGCTAGACTATTAATTTACAATGCTTTAACATTTCATTTCAGTACTGGGGTACATCTAAAATATTATGCAGCCACTCGCAGTAGCAATACCACCATTGAAGTTGAGATGCTCATGTGTAGCCAAGCAAGCCATGGACTACTGATCTGGCCTGTTATACTGTACCTATATTGGAAAATATATACATTGTACAAATTACTTCGCTACTTTTATTTTCTATTTACTGAACACCATGGCTGGGTGTTGCGATTAGAATACTTCATAAACATTCTACCAGGTAAATATTACTAGTATATTAAAAATTATGAATTTAAAAATGAAGTAGGGATTCAAGCGATAAAAAGTAGTGAAACAAGAGATGAACAGTAGTAGCTATTACAGCATAGCTCAGTAGAAAATTCCTACTTTGGCATGGTATAACAATTATTTTGTGTCCAATGCCAAAGTAGGAATTTCCTACCAAGCTTTGCTGTAATAGCTACTATAGTTCATCTCTTGTTTCACTACTTTTTACCGCTTGAATCCCTACTTCATTTTTAAATTCATAATTTTTAATATACTAGTTTGTTTAATTTTTGTTAAAGCATACAGCTAGCTATAAACATGTGACTGTTCTATTAGGGTGACTGCTGTATTAGAGTATCTCGAGTCAGTCTGCAAGATGTGTGCTTGCCCAAACGGGGCATGGTCATCGTGATTTCGATCGATTATTAGAGTCAGCCTTCCAACTTGAAGGTGTGAGGTCACTGACTAGCCATTCCATCACCTAGTGTAAAATGGGTGTGTCATCGTGGTTTCAATCGGTAGATTAATAATGCATAGATTAAACAATAGGCGTGATTATTATTATTATGTGATCTTGTGATCTATTGTGAAGATACAGGTAGCTATCTAGTAACAGTACCTCCGTGCAGTAGCATAGTCTAAGCACCTTAAATAATCTTGTGGCGTCTGTTAAGCTGCTTAAAGAAAGTGTTGATATGGAAAATTAACGCCTTGATATGGTTTCGTTGTATGAAGAAGACAAGCAGCCTGATTGAAGATGAAAGAAGAGACAAGGCGCTGAAGACCTACACTCACCGGAACCCCAAAAGGCACATCCCACTGGTGAGTTTGTTATTGTGGTGTAAAATGGTGGCCGTGCACTGCTTAGTTTGGCCTGTAGCCTTACGACTGTGGTCAGTGAGTGAGGCAGTGAGGCTAAAATTCGAGCTTTGGCAATATATATTTTTTTAATTTTGTATCTGGCCACCTGTAAGTGTTTTGTTGCATTTGATGCTGTTTTATGTATTATATGGACTAGTACTATTCCGTAAAAGTGATTTTGGCCGCATAAAATGTCTCTGGGGTGATTTTAAAAGGCGGAATTTTGAGCGGCACATGAAAGTTTCACTGCAATCCCTACAGTCGATTGCAGAATTCTTGAAAAAAGTATGCCGTACCGTGAGTGTTTCCGTAAGGCTCCTTGTGAGTAAATTATATTGTCCTTGCCACGAATTCAACAGTAATTGAACCACACTAATCTATTTTCTCAATCCGGTTGATCAGGCTTCACTACAAATAGTTTTCCAGCCCACGGAATGTTTACGGCACGGGATGAGAAATTTCAACAATTCTGCAATCAACTGTACTTAAATGGTACTACCGTACCGTTTGATATAATAAACCATAATTCCTTATACAAAATAAATACCTAAGAACAACCTCCTACTCTATACAACCCACATGTAGCTATACATGTAATACACAAGGTAGTCTCTGGATGAAACGTCGAACAGTAAAAAATTCAAGCACTGTGAAAAAGGTGGGATATAAGATGGTATTTCCAGCGGCTTATTGAATACAAATAAGCTTTAATATAAACCCTGTATTATACTCATCTTATACTTTAGTATAATGCATACTATACTATTGCATGTATGGTTTCAGTTTAATTACCACAATACTTGAAATAGCTTATATCTGATATAATGCCCACACTATACTATCACATATATGGTTTCAGTATGTTTAACACATTAACTAAAGCCTTATGTGGGATTGTTAGTATAATACAGGTTATATCAAGCTTTTTTGTATTCAATAAGCCACTGGAAATACCATCTTAAATCCTTCTTTTTTCACAGTGAAGCTGAGCCTTACACATTGTTGATTTATGCTTGGCTGAAGGCATCAGTTAGTCAGTAGAAAATTTAGTGGAATAGAAAATTTTAAAAATTTCATAGAAACTTTTTGGAAGAGCTATGGGTTGCCCGGAAGAAATTTTTGGGCTTAGTTATGCTTAACCAATACTGCAAAGCTATTGTGAAGGTAAACTGAGGGTATTTTTCGTGTACTTTTGAAAGCCAAGAAGCCCACAGCTCCATGATCCTCAATATACAGTACTATGGTACTGTATGAATAGTGACATCACTTACTATGAATAAGCATGTGTGTTTGCTAACACTTTAGATCAGAAACAAACATTAAATTTCTGTAGTAATCAAATTTGCATGTAGTTATGTTTAACATGAAAGGAAGAAAGGTTAACAAAATATCATTTTAATTAAATTATTGAAAATTATTCTCTTGGCTTCAAACTACTATTTGGATACTGAAGTACTATCAGGATATCAGATAACATGAATATTGTTCCAGCCACCAGATTCAACAAGCCTATGGATTATACTACACAATAGTTCATTAATGTAGTAACATTAGTCACACTTATATGCAGCCAAATCTGTTACCACAGAGACATGTCACAATAGTAACATGTTGCTGTAGACATTCCTTACCTGTGACAGCTGTGAAATACTCTGATTCTTTGTTTTCTTCAAGTAGTACACTGTATCAATGCGGTTCCTATCTGCAGCCAACTTCAAGGGAGTCCTGCCCAACTACATATGATAGAAGTGGATCACTATACTTGCAAACAATACAGAATACCATATTAACTTAATGTGGACCAAAGTACAAAATATTGTATAAAGTACAATGTGGTAACTATTAAATGGAATGGTTATTAACACAAGTCACAGAAGCACTCTAGAATTTTGTATCACCCTGACTAAACACCATAGTATAGAGTCTACATATTTGCATCATTATAAATACATAGGTGTGTCAATGCTGTGGTTTAAAACCAAGACACACAGTGTGTTGTGTGGCCAAGAAAGCTGTGGTATGAAATAAAAGACGAAAACAAGTATTGATGTTCTACTATTAAAACAAACAAGTACAAAATAGCTGAACTGTTACATACTCTATTACAATACAACACAATAAGTCAAACATGACCCTATACTGGAACAAGCACATAATAAAGTTTGCAGTTTTGTAAAGAGTCACATAAAGTATATAACAAATGTGTTACTAGCTGAGTAAAAAGTATATCAAAAACTTTGTCATATTTACTGTACATTTAATTTTTACTCATTAAAATCATGGAAAATAACACCATATTTCAAACCACACATCATAATTTCTGCATACTTCAGTTTATGGAGATGGAGTTGCATTTATCGTAATCATTGATAAATTGTGCATCAAGTGATATGCAAGATTTTGTATAGCGACCAATAGAAAAGAGAGGAGAGAGCCTTGTACAGCAAATTTATGCATCCAGGTATGAAATTGTACTGTGAAAAAACCTTGTTATTTGTATGTTTTGTGATGTATCTTTGTAGAATGGCCAGAGTTAAGCCATTTGTTTGGGTGAATTCTTAATCTGTACAATTCAACTCATTGAATGAGACCAAGTGTAGTGAATTTGGGTAGGACAACCCATTGTACTTTTAAGGTTTGCGTACTGAGGTAACAAATTTCTCCTATAGAAAATTGCATTGAGCGTGCATTGTGGTGGAGTCAAATTGTTAACAACTGCCACTATGAAAGTTTTACAAGAAATGTTTGGATGCCATTGTATAGGGAAATTCAAGGGCTTTGTTTTTATGTATGGTTTGTCAGACAAATTATGGATTCTAATGGGTGTACTTTTGCCTTATTTGTATATAACGCAAAAACATGTATTTTCTACCGGGCAAGAAAGAAAGGCTGTTCAAAAATTTTAACTGATAAATGGAACCAAACTAAAGCTACAAAAAGGACATGAAGTAGTTTTTAGGCTATTTTAATGCATATTTCATAAGAATTAAGGTTAAAATTTAGTGCTTTGTAAAATTTTCCAAATGTTACAATTTCCATTAGCCTTTTTTGATATGAGCTGTTTTTAATTATAACTGACCGTGATAATGGGACAGCATAATATCAACATTCATACACTACATACTTATTTGTACTGTATTATTTCTGTATCTTTACCCTGAGGCTGCTTGGCCTAGTTTTTATGAGCTTCTGAGTCAAAAATATTGACTTCGCATCTTACTACATGATATACACATGGATGTGTATAGTTAGAATAAGGTCCAGTACAAATTACTGAAACTATATAGCTAACTATATGCCTGAAGATTTATTAGGACATTATGTGGAAACATAACCAAAAGTATTGTGTAGTCAAGAAATGATGTTCTAAAAACTCACAGAGTTGTGGTCATTAAAAAGGACTAGCCACTATTTACAAAACATATTCATACCATGCACCTTGTTGTAGTTACAGATAATTTCTGTCCGAGCAACAAAGTGATTAAATTACTAATGTATCACCTTAGGTCAGCAGTTTCAGCTATGCTATGCTTGTTACACAGCCTTACATACCTTAGTTACAGAGAACAGTAGACTACGTGTGTCTGTAATCCACTTAATTTGGCAGTAGTATGTGCTGTACAAAATTACACAAAATTATAAAGTATTCTGGTTTAATCACAATGTAGTTACTAGACACTAATTGCAAGGAAACTAAGTGATTTATATAGTAACCTTGAGGGGACAACAAAGGTTGTAGTGTACAGGCACAACAAGCGTCAACAGCTTCTAACCAGGCAAAGCTACACACACAGAAATACATACAATTGCATGAGAAGCCATGAAACTATCATGCAACAGCAATGTCTCTTGTGAACTGCAACTATCAAGCCATTCACTGTATTAAACCCAGAAGTACCTATAATTTTATTGCTGTTTAGTCTTGCTAGGCTTATTCTCCAAACTTTGCTTAATACGCTTTTTGGAATTTCCCAATTTTCTGCCTATTATGCCTGTTTTTGTGATTTTCATAAATCCATCATGTTTTTATTTTATGTATTTTTTGAATTTTGTGCAGAGAAATTCCTCATAATTATAATAACATTAATGTAAATGGAGAAGTGTCACTTTAACTGCAACACAAAAAATATTAGCAAAAGCTTGAAAAGGGAATGTATTCCAGAATTAGTAGGCATATTAGAGCAGGAGATCTGTAGGCATATGTGCAGTCCCTCAGAAGCTCTAGGCATATATCATGGTAATTTTGTGTGTAGATATGGTTTCTTAATAATTTTGATCAATTTTTTGAGTTGTAGCAATTGGTATTCAAAGGACAGCAAAATTTCTAAGTATAATCTGTACCTGGCATTTGCAGCACCATACCAAGAACATCATAGTATCCTGGATTAAATTGTTCTCATTTTATCTGTCATGTATGATAACTAATTTATTAGAGTGTTTGACTGTTCTATTAGAGAATCTTGATCTTTATTTGTGATCTAATTTTGGAAAACCATCAATTTTTCAACATTCATTTTACTTATTCTTTGTTGTCTATAGGGACAGATAGGTTCAGCTTCATAAGTTGAGCAGTGTGGGAATTACAGCAGTAGACAGCCAGACGAGCAAATAAATCAATATGTACAGAAGCCATCAAGAAAATAATCTACAGGCACTTACATAAACTTACATAACTTACTGACACAATGGCACACAGAGTTGAATCTTGGTTCATTGTGTTTGTCATGAATTTGTCAATCCACCAAGGTATAGTGTTTTCCCAAGAGATACTTCTGTATTTGAGAAGTAAGGCGAATTCACTGAAGAACGATCGTCGGTAAGTTCTTTTGTCCCCACAACATAAACAAACATTTGTAACTTAGAAACCCTTCCTTGTATGGAGATGAAACAAAGATTTTTGAACTCCCTATGAACAGAAAAATATGATGCGCAGGATTTATCCATTGGAGTCTCAATTCACCAACCAGTGAGGCAATAAAAACTTGCATAATTTTTTTCTGGAACTTGTTTTAGCCATTGTGTTTAAATGCATTTTATTGCAAAAGTAGTAGTGTATAGATCAACAGTTTTCAAAATTCGGTCACATTTGTTAACCTCAGTCTCACTGCAGACTTGCAAAGACTCAATGTCCAGACATTCACTAGATAAGAGCTTCCATCATAACTATTGTCTTCCAATAATCATAATCATCATATCAAAGTTCAGATGGTGTTACATGTTAGACATTACCAAATTCAATGAATGAAGCTCAACTAAATTGAAATGCCATGCCTTTGTGCTAGTTGGCACATGACTGCATGTGTCCTATAAAACTAAACCCACAATGATAAGCATTCATTCTGTCAAGTGTAAACTTGCAGCAAGACTATAGTGTATTGTTTCTACTAGTTGTCAGGAATCATTTCACTGTTCAAAACAAATTATCCCTTGTTGAATTTGTGACTATTATAGCAGAAGTTATACTCACTGTGGCAGAAATATACCCCATATGTTGCAATTATGCTCCATTATGCCACCATTATGCTTTAGGTTTTTCATTCCTTATTATGCTCAAACTTATGCCGGCATAATCGACACAAGCCTGGTCCTTGCATGCGATATCTGTTGTTCAAATATTTTCTCGGAGCCCATGCAGTGAGAAGTTTAAACAACAAAAAGAGTGCTACATGTGTGGCATTATGATATAAGCATCTTGACACATGCCCTCACACTGTATTTTTCATACACACGTTCATCGGTGCTTTAACTACGTATAACATATTGTATGGTCTACAAGTAATAGCAGTTTAGAAGCAGTATATTGGAGGCTCTATAAATTTGATGGTGAGATGGTTTTACATCTACTATCACAGGAGATTATCAACACAAGTACGTACATTCTTCACTTACCGTTCTTTACGCTTGCACGGTGAAATTCGTGCATTGTTCCTGGTTCCCATTGTCACAGGTAGTATCGATATCCGTGCTATTGTCCTACCAGTTTCCCTGAACTATCACGTTTCTCCGTTCTTCCATTATGATTAGCTGAGGATTACGCGCATACAGCCTTTAAAGCGCATAATATAATTTATTAAGGCTGATCATAGATGGCTGAACCTCAGACCGTGCAATGTGGTAATCAAGAGTCTGCGACTTCTGAATCGTCGAGGAACAGGGACAAATACTGCCCCCATTGCCAACTTGTTGTTCCTAATACAACATTTTACCGCCACAAGCAACAGTTTTACGATGAGCAAAAACGTGAATGGAGCAAGGTTCGATTAAGGAGGTGGAAATCCAACAGCACTAAGCCATTACGTCCCGCCCAGCCGGAGTTACAGGATAGTACGTTTAATATGGACAGCGTCGAACCTGCTATGGGAGACATGGACGAGGAGATGCATGAATCCACACCGGAAGGTTTGTTCAGTTTCATAACTAATTTCGTGTCCAAGTATTGATGTATGCGCAAATTTCTGTCAGCCAATAGTCTAGTTGAAGAATTTATGTAATTCTTCTCGGTTTATCGTAGTGCACTACACTAGCTGTGCTGTATAAATTGTCGTCGTGAAGACAAGGGCTTGAGGTGATCTTAGCCCAGTTGTCTGGGCATCAGCCTGGTTGATGCCTAGGTTTGTCAATTCTTGGCTGGGTCTTTATACTACTATTGTTTCCTTGGGCAAGAAATATTCCCCCTAGCCATTGAGCTGCTACATAAATTGGAATGTAATAGGTTACAAAATAGAAGAAATTTGTCCAGATTGATAATGTTTTACAAAATTCTCAACAATTTAGTAGAAATTGACTTCAACTCTTATCTATTACCCTCTGAAACATCTACAAGAGGCCATCAACTAAGATTCAGACAAATCCAAACAAGAATTAATTCTTTCCAACACTCTTTCCTACCTGCCGCCATCCGTGATTGGAACTCTGCCAGCCGATGTGGTTACCTCCCCTAACTTAGACACGTTTACAGACAAACTGAACAAATTGTATATGCAAACATACTCATATTTGAGGTTTTTTGCATAGTAAATAAATAAAGCACATACCGTATACGCTGAATATTTGGCGGTGATTTTAATTTGGCGGTTTGGCGAAATTAGCATCGACCGCCAATTTAATTGACCGCCAACAGCAGTTAGCTTTCCATTGTCTTAGTTTGCTTGGTAGATTGTTTGTACAATTCGCCAAACTAAATGTCCGCCAATACGCTGTTTCTTCCAAATAGCCAAAGTTTACGCTCGCCAAATATTCAGCGTATACGGTACTCATGTATGCTCTATATAATACAGGTGTGGAGATGAAAAGTAGCATTATCTGATGCTGTCCTCCCAAGGCCAAAATAACTGTTATTATTTATCTAGTCAATAATAAATACCTGCCCGTCTGCCCGCACGTTGTCAGGAGGGTAAGTAAGTTTTTGTGGCCTAATTACAAAGACGTTGCTACACATGGCTAATTAAAAGCTATTCCACATGTGTAGCTGCCTTAATTTATCAGGGTCACCACTAACAGATAGAACATCTTCTAATAACTACCCTAACTATATGGAATGTTGTGATATACTTGTGCATGCAGTGCCAGACTGTCTGGTACTGTCATCTGGATTGTTATAATGACTTTGTAGTCGGAAATGTTAAGTGCACATATATAACCGGCCTGTGGGCAGGCGCTAAAATGGTTTCCCAAAATGTGTGTGTGCATTATATGTACCTATGTATGTGTTTGTTTTGCTTTCTGCACCCATACGTGAGCAAACTTTTACAGCAGCCAGTAATCAAGTATTGCACCTGGCTCAAAGGTGGTTTCTTTTCCGGGTTTAAAACTGGGCCATAGCTACTCTCCTCAGACTTCGAGACTGGCTTCCTAATAAACCTTCTAGTTGTTCTGCATACTGAAAAACATGGCAGTAGGCCTCGTATATGCTCCCAGTACGTAGGTGTTTACGTGCTCATTTTGAAAGTGAGTGTGACTTGCATGTACTTACGTGAATGAAAATTAAAGAATAATTACAGTTAAGAAGATACGTAGTTCTGTGTGGCGCGTGTTAAAAATAGTCTGATTAAAATATGCATCCATAGCAACATGTTTCATGTAATTTGTGAATTACAAAATACATTATTTTATTCCGTGAATTACAATATACATTATTTGATTAGCAATTTTTTTACGGTGTGTTACATTAGCCATTCAATGCAGAACGCTACCATCTTAGCAACTAAATCTTGCATGGCACCTGGTTTTTAATAGTAATACAACTTTTACTTCCAGGTCACATGGCTCTTTATGACTATATCCATGTTTCCTACATGTGCAATAATTTGCATGGCATAGCTACATGTGTTCATCTGTGCAGTGTGTGGTGTGTGTTTACTTTCCATAAATGGATTGAGAAAAAGTGTATTAATTAGCAAAACTGATACAAAAGAATAAATTTTCAAACAAGGGAAAGAAACCAACGAACAACGAACAAGAAAGGATCGCTGAGGTGGTAATTAATGTTAATTACAAATCCCTATTTTGACCCAGTGATCCCTGAGGCAACATTTTGATTGAGTCAAAATATGCATTTGTGGTCTACATTAATTACCATCAGCATTGAAATTGAGTCTACTCACCACAAAGTGTCGTACATCGGCCAGGCTGTGACTTCTATGCGCATCTCCACTTTAGTAATCCAGGTCATATCTGCCTTGATTGGTATCTGGATCACTGGGTCAGCAGTGGTGAGCCAGTTTTACCATTTAAGCAGTCTTTGCTTGTTTGTTTTCTTCAACAATCCTTTAAACTTTTGTTTTTCTTTGTTATTGCATGCTACAGTATAGTTGAAGGTTGAAGTACTCAATCATTGCCAAGTACATGCACCGTTCAGCTAGATTATTTTATTATAGATGGATCTTATATGGCTAGTGAAGATGAAGAGTTTTTTGAATCAGAAGATGATGATGAATGCTTAGAGGTATATATATGTATGTGCAGAGTGCATGATGCTGTAACGTGTTTATGATAACTATAGAGTTATAGTGCATAATTATACTCAATGCTTCATGCTCTTTTATTTGGGAAATCATCTTGCTTGTAAGCAAAGTCATATCTCTATTCTATCCATATTATTTACTGTCAAGAAACAAGTGCATGGTTCATCAATACAATTGTTTAGTAGCCATTTGGAAGTGTTACATCCACTAACAATGGTGTAAAGGCTTAATATCATGATACAGTTTTAATCAGGCGCACGCCCACAGCCGACCGAAGACTAGCTGTGGGCGTGTGCCTGGTGTACTGAAATTGTTTCCTAAAAAGTGTGTGTGTTTGTATGTCTGTTTGTGTATTTGTATATTTGTTTGTCTTTCCGCACCCACACGAGCAAAACTTTGTTTGCTGAAAACAGCCTTTATGTTGTAAACAACAGCCATATATAGCCTGTATTATACCTCTAAGCTTTAGGTTAAGACTGTTAATACTTGCCGGTTTGAAATACGGGTGAAACGAGTTTAAAAGGGCACAGTAAAGGCCTTTCCTAAAGGGCTTCAGTGGATGTCTAGTAGCCTTGAAACAACACAGCTGGCCTCCTAGGGTACCAGATATAACGAATTCCTTAGTTGAAAGGGGGAGTATCCCTTCCAACAGTGATAGCAGAAAAGAGGCTTTGTCGAGAGAATTTTGTAAAAACAACAGTTTAGTCAAGCTATTAAATGGTTTAGAGGATACTTCTGTACGTAAGATGTTAGTTAAATATTTTATTTAAGAAATGTTGCTAGCCAGTGCATAGCCACGTAATTCATTGAATTACGAAAATTAACTTTCATGAATTAGAAATAAATAATTACCAAAAATTAAGTTATAATACAATATATATTTTAAAAATTCTGCTAATAGAAAGCTGACTGCATGGCACCTGGTTTTAGAAGTAGCATATCGACTTGTTCGAATTAATATTCATGCTTTTCATGCTATTCTATAATTTCGTGGATTGCCTTCTTTGTTTAGCTATACATTATATCAACAATTACCCAGCACTATAATTTGTTTATGTATGCAATGTCATTATAATGGATTTACAGCTGGGTGTGTGTGTTGTTTCAGGAAGAAGCTTACCAAGAAGTGTGGAATGAGAGTGATATTGGAACCATTGGGGTACACCGAAATCCTATAAGTCAGGAGAATCCTATTAATCCCATTGTGAAGTTATTCTTTTTGCAACTAATTATGTGGCAGATGATTTTTCGTGTTTCCGATTCTGCTATTAAAGCTATGATGGTAGTTGTAAAAAAATTGCTTCATTTGTTAAGTGGCCAGCTCAACTATGCTGATCTCAATGATGCTTGTGATCAGGTACCTAATTCTTATAATGGACTACTGAAGTATGTAGGGCTTGATGCACACAATCTCAATGTTTTTGTTGTTTGCACATCATGCAGCTCCATTTATAACTATGATGAATGTGTAACAACTAGAGGACCACTTAAGTGCAGATCTGTTGCATTCCCTAATCACCCTCACAGAGATCAGCGAGTACCTTGTAATGCACCACTGCTAAAGGAAATAAAAGTGCGGGACTCTGGAAAGACTCGTTATGTGCCACTGAAAACATTTCCGTACCAAAGTCTAAAAATTGCGATCACTGATTTAGTAGCTAATCCAAGTTTTTTGACTATCTGTGACCACTGGCGAAAAAGATGTGAAACTGTTCCAGTTGATATATTGGCAGATGTGTATGATGGAGCTATATGGCGAGATTTTAATTCAGACAAGTTTTCTAATTTCCTCAAATTCCCAGGAAATTTGCTGCTATCGCTGAACACAGATTGGTTCCAACCTTTCACTAGAAGTAAGTATTCTGTTGGTGTGCTGTATTTGGTAGTGCTTAATCTGCCAAGGAACATGCGGTACAAAATAGAGAACATTATATTGTGTGGGATAATTCCTGGGCCAAAGGAACCAAAATTAACAATGAATTCTTTTGTTGCTCCACTGGTGAAAGAACTTAATGATGCCTATAAAGGTTGGATGATACCGACAAAACATCCCTTTCTGAAAAGTGTTTATGTCAGACTCTGTATTGGAAGTGTTGTCTGTGATATACCAGCCACTAGAAAGCTATGTGGATTTTTGGGCCATTCTGCTCGTTTTGGCTGTAATAAATGCCTTAAAGAATTTCCTACTGAATCATTCGGAAGAAAACCTGATTTTTCCGGATACAACAGGAGTGACTGGGAAATGCGTACCAAAGATCATCACAAGAATGTATGTTCAGAGTGGTTAAAGTGTCAAACCAAGTCAGCTCGTGAATATCTAGAGTCCAGTACTGGTATAAGATACTCGGTTCTAATTGATCTGCCTTTGTTTGATCCAGTATCGTTTGTGGCGATAGACCCGATGCACAACTTGCTGCTTGGCACAGCCAAGCATGTAATGTCAATTTGGATCAAGACTGATAGGTTAACACAGCAAGATCTGCAGGTAATACAGGAGAAAGCTGCCCTCCTTAAGTTTCCTTATGATGTAGGCCGTATACCCATTAAGATCGCGAGTACATTTTCTGGGTTTACTGCTGATCAATGGCGTACGTGGACCACAATAATTTCGCCGATTGTATTAAAAGGAGTTCTACAAACCGAAGATCTGAATTGCTGGCTGATATTTGTTAATGCTTGTCGACTGATGCTTACACGCATTATATCACTAGATGCAGTATCCCAGGCTGATAATTATCTGGTTCTTTTTTGTAGAACTTTTCAAAGGCTCTATGGCAGTCATCCTTGTTCTCCCAACCAACATCTTCACATGCACCTTAAGGATTGCTTTCTAAACTTTGGCCCTATACATGCTTTTTGGGCCTTTGCTTTTGAAAGACTAAATGGTATGCTTGGCACTTACCACACCAATAATAAAAACATCGAGGAACAAATCATGTTAAAGTTTGTAAGGCATCAGAAAATTAAACAATTATCTACACAAGACAACGTGTTTAGTGATGTGTTACTGCTTGATTCGGACCAGAGTAGAGGCTCAATACACGAAACAGAAGGCTGTACTGACCATGCTGACGTGCTGAGTTTGGTAAGACTTTCCACAGTTGTAGACTTAACATCAATTTCATTTGAATTCATGCAGTCAACATACATTAAACCCCTTCCACCAATGGGCGAAAAGGTGCTATCTAGGGTAGAGGTCAGCCAGTTGCAACAAGTGTATGGTCAGCTTTATCCCAGACAAACTACAACACATTTTTCATTACTGTACATGCATTACAAAAAAGTTTTACTAGGAGATGAGCTGTTGGGATCTGGAGAAGTTATAATGGCCTATTGGCCTGGAAGTGGAAGTTCTCTTTCCAACATTGATTACTCTGCTTGCCGAGCAGGAATTATCAAGTATTTTCTAAAACACTCTATTAAGTTAGATTATAACAACACAGATAAGACACATTTGTTCTGTTATGTGACTTGGAAACAGAAACACCCGCTTTATAACTGGTTTGGCAAGTCCGCTATAGTGTCGTCAACATTAAATGAAGTTGAAGATGGGTGTTGTTTTATGCCAATTCAACGCATAGCATTTAGGTGTGCCAGTGGTGAGTTACCGATTGACTTCGGAGAAATAACTGAACGTGTTTTAATAGCATCTCCTGTCTCTATGAAGTTTTGTATGTAGTATACTTAATGTGACAATTATATGGCTAAATATCACATGTTCATTTTACTTTATTTATGGTTTGCTGCTTCATAATGTAATATTAATGCTATATTATGTGATGGTTAAAAGTTTCTTGATATCATCAGCAAGAATTTCAGCAGAAGGCCTTGATTCGGCATGTTGGGAAGTACAATGTGATGCTATTGATTGCAATCTACTCCACACTGCAGTATCGTCACTTGTATTATGTTGCATCCTTTTGGCTATTTGCTTAAGTAGTCTTCCCACAGCAAACATGTCACTGGCACATGTTTGTTTTGAAGTACCTTCAATAACCTCTGGTGCCAAGTGTGGGTGGTGTGTGTAGTGAAGTGTCTTCTCATATGGGGATAAGGTATATTGCTTCCCATCACTAAGTCTGGTGGCCTTGTTAAAATCAATGAGGACCACACTATAATTCCCGCTGCTTTGGTTGGTGACCTGTCCATCAGTTAAAAGAACATTGTCACTCTTGATGTCATTGTGTAGACAATGTACTGCATCGTGTAGATATTTTACTGTTTCAGAAAGCTGCTTACACAACAGAAGCCATTCTTCCACAGTAGTAATGTAAATAGGTGATGCCAGCTCTTTATGTATGGTAATAGATTTACCACAAATTCCATAAAATTGCACAACGATGTACGGAGGTTGTTCAACTGTGTTGCACCCAAAAAACAGTGGCAAGTTTGGGTGCTGCAATTTTGATAGGAAGCTGGCCTCACATATTACAGAATCATTGCTACAATCACTGTCAAATGTCTTAACAGCAACATCAATGCCCCTATACATCATATGCTTCACCACACCAAAAGATCCACGACCAACCACACCTTTCTCAGTGTCATGTAAAGAAGACCTTGGTATAACCGGTAGATTTACACGTAAGGGTAATACTCGACGGCATTTCCTTTCTTGTACTTCATGCCGCCAACGATCCCAATAAAGTTGAGCAAGCTTTTGATTGAATGCCAACTGATTCTTGGTCTTGTCATGATCTAACTTGGCTTGATATAACTGTTTAACAACTTCTGCAGCACCACACTTTTTTCTCTGTCGCTTTCTAGCCTTCCTGTCCCTTTTCATCTTCTGTTTCTCTGCAACTGTATTTGCTCTTCTAATTCGTGGACGTTTCCCTGCAAACATACAACAAATTTAACATTTTTGCATGGTTCTGTTATCTTTGCAAGAATAAGTACCGGTCAAAACAAACAAAACAATCCATACTATAATGTTAAATGCTGATTTCACAATTGCACTCAGATGTCTAACTAATAAACTATCTTTAGTGGGTATTACTCTATTAATTTCCAAGCTGATAAACCTTGCTGCCTATATTTCAGCTAATGTATCCACAATTTTTAGTGCTGCAGCACAAGAAACCAAGGTATTCAGTGCCGTTTAGTGAGCATGAATTCATGTATTAGCTATATACCTGTTATAGTGCCACCATACAAAAAACAAGTGGGTGACATATGTGACCCAGTCTGGGAAAAAGGGTCTTATCACCCTTTCTAAAGTATTGAGAAAAGCCGGTTTTAAATGTTCAGTGTGTTGTAGCTCACCAATGGTAGCAGCGACGTGTATCAAAAGTATGGCAATGCCCAAATGTAATGTAATGTTGTCTTGCTCTTCGGGAGTATTAAAATTGCTAATTAAAAGTAGTTATGGCACTGATTTATCCGTGAGACGCTAGTAAAATGGGTGCCACGCCTTTAAATAAGCGAGGTATGCTTGCATGAAACTGAGCAGCATGCCTACGGGATTTCCTCAGCCTTTCAGCACAAAAAGGGAACCTGGCGTGTGCTACTCTATCCTGATTAATACCTGACGATTTTTTTAAAGCGTAAAGTGCTTGAAATTAACAATTTATTTTTACGAAAATTTACATACTCATAAAAATAAGACATTTTACGAAAATTTTATGGTATGAAAATTTGGAGCCATACAGTATGATTTTTCCAATAACCGATCCGGTTGGTTCAGCACTAATGAATGGCATAGAAGGGGTAATCCCAAAGTAAGCCCATGTTATTGGAAGTCAATCTAGCAATCCATAGTACAGTTGGATTTCAGGTTAACCTGCATGTTGCTTATACGAAACAACAAAACTCTGGTTAATATGGATGGCTGGCTATGCCACTGTTTTCCAGTTGTAGAACTCCACTGGGAAGGCCAGCTGAACCCTCAACATATATACACACACTAAGTAGCCACGCCCACCAACTCGAGTGCAAGGATTTAGTGCTGGAAATTCTCTAGAGTAGGGCCAGCAATTTACCCTTTAGGGGGCAATTTTACTTCACATGAGGCAGAACCCTTGCCTGTGATATCGAAACGAGACATGGAATTTAAAGTTGTTTTTCACAGTTTACACCAGGTACCCATTGATATTACAGCTGGGTGGGCTACTTCCCCTATTAGCACCAGGCCACCAGGTCCAGATTGGAGCTAAGTGAGTAAAGTTCTTGTTCAAGGATCCTGGAAACAACACCAAAGTGGCCTAACCGAATAAGACATAACTCTCGTCTCACAGCACTACTACTGAGCTGATCTTTACAAACTCAACAGTAGCTATAAATAGTAACTTAACTGACCATCAGTCACATTTCCGTCTAAGTCATCAGAACCTTCGTCTTCTGCAGTTGGCCTTTTTTTATTCTGTACACGTATTGCTGGACACTGCGACATCACCTCGGACATCACCCTGTCACCACCCTGTCACCGAACTCTAGATAAAGAGCAGAAAAGAAACTCACGTGATCACCTCGTGTACAAGATGTCCGCGCAATTCTACGGCAGTGTTTCGACAGCAACTGATGAAAGATACGAATTTAATGGTGGTAGATTTGACGGTAATCCCCAGCATGACAATCTCGAGCAGTATGTAAACCAGCAAGAGTACCAGTCAGCTATGCTTATCTTTCAAGACATTAGCGATGACGTCAAGAAGATGAGGTCCGAAATGGCAGTGCTGAAGGAAGATGTTGAACAGGTTCGAGCTGGTAATGGCTCCGTCAGCAAATCTAAGAGTATGAACAAGTTACCTGATGGTCTTTCAGTAAGTTGTAATTGTGTGTTTGTGGCTTTAACTTGTGAGCAGCAATGTACAAGTACAGTTCATGCTACAGTGTGTACATACAGGTTTAATGCTACGACACTTACAGATATGAAATTGAAAAGGGATTATGTGTATGCGATAATATTATGGCTCGGTTAGGTGCTATTAGCTTTGGACATGTCGTATTTTGTTACAATAACATTCTTGCTGGCATGTGCAATCAAACCACCAGTCAGTGCTCGTTGTACCATAAATAAGACAGCAATAATCACGCTGATGAGTGGAAATTTACTGGAGTGCTAGACTGAAGAATTCTTTGCCATCATAACTCATGTGTGGTAGATGGTACATAAGGGTTTGCTCCATCACAAGTAATATGAGCGAATGATAAATTTGAGCACTGGAGTTAGAGTATAGTCGTGATTACCATAACTTGCATGTAAGTACGACCTTGCATTAAATCTGTACTGTAACTTGCATATTTATGCTCTGTGTTGCTTAACATTGTAATTAATTTCTTATAGCGAATTGTGCATCAACTCCATAATAGTATGGATCAGAATGGTTATAATAACACCGAATGGTAAGGATTGTGCTGTAGTAGTTATATAGTTTATATAATTGTGTCATTACAGTTTTAGAAGTTCTCATAACACCTCTGTCACCGAGTTACTAGTTGAGCAGATACAGTCCAGGGAGGGGAACACCTATACTAGCAAAGAAATCCGACGTCTGTGGTTTATGGGCTGTTTGTCATAGTGCTGGCATGTGGTCATGTTTATTTTGTTGTGTAGTATATATTATGTGGTATTAGTTTTGTTGACCTTAATTTGCTTGTATGGGTGCACCCACCTGATGACAGCAAATTGTTGAGATGCGCCCATCTTGACATGTGGTCACTAAATTCCCTGTTTCTTTATTGTGTAGTATGTGATGTTATAAGTGAATGTTTTTTTCTTTGTTTAGACCTTTGCTCGTACGGGTGCACCCACCTGATGACAGCAAATTGTTGAGATGCGCCCATCTTGACATGTGGTCACTAAATTCCCTGTTTCTTTATTGTGTAGTATGTGATGTTAGAAGTGAATGTTTTTTTTCTTTGTTTAGACCTTTGCTCGTACGGGTGCACCCACCTGATGACAGCAAATTGTTGAGATGCGCCCATCTTGACATGTGGTCACTAAATTCCCTGTTTCTTTATTGTGTAGTATGTGATGTTAGAAGTGAATGTTTTTTTCTTTGTTTAGACCTTTGCTCGTACGGGTGCACCCACCTGATGACAGCAAATTGTTGAGATGCGCCCATCTTGACATGTGGTCACTAAATTCCCTGTTTCTTTATTGTGTAGTATGTGATGTTAGAAGTGAATGTTTTTTTCTTTGTTTAGACCTTTGCTCGTACGGGTGCACCCACCTGATGACAGCAAATTGTTGAGATGCGCCCATCTTGACATGTGGTCACTAAATTCCCTGTTTCTTTATTGTGTAGATGTGATGTTATAAGTGTATGTTTTTTTCTTTGTTTAGACCTTTGCTCGTACGGGTGCACCCACCTGATGACAGCAAATTGTTGAGATGCGCCCATCTTGACATGTGGTCACTAAATTCTGTGTTTTGTTTTTCAGTGAATGTCTTGCATGTTGTTTTGTTTCAGCATGGGTAACGTTTATTTTTGATGTGGTACTTCCGACATTTGCCACACCGATGGCCTGTTGAGATGTGCCCATCATGACTTGTGGTTGTTAAGAAATTCAAAATAGTTGCCTTCATACTTGCTCAGAATGAAGTAAGGTAATGAAGTGTGCATACATGTTGTTAAGGCTCTATATGCTCTAGATGTGTGCACACTTCTATTATGTATATGTGTAGGTGGGGCTCATCGCTGTTATGAATCCCGTCGCAGGGTTTATAATGATAGTAGGCCGGAAAGAAGAGAGCAGGTACAAAAAAATTTGAAAATGAAGAAAAGGAAGAGCTACCAAACTGGAGTATGTTTAATTCATTATCTTGCTGAATTTTTCAGTTTTCCTTCTTTAGCTGTACAAAAGAAGAGGGAAGTATACAGAGACGGACAGAGAAGAGAGAATGTGGGGTGAGTTAGCTGCGGTATATATGACAGAGGAAAGCGAAGATGAGACAACTGGAGTCATAAGGCAGCACCATATACCCTGGCAATCTGAAAGTATGTAGGCTTGTATATTGTCTAACTATTAACTAAACTGTCACAGTAACACCTAGCAAATAGAAAATTTTACGTCAATGGACATGTGTATAATTATTGCTAATTTTCTTCAAGCTTTAAGGGAAGCAAAAGAAGTGTTGGACCAGCGGTATAACAGTAGTAATAGAAGACCTGGCCAGTTTACTAGTAAAGAGAGAGTTGCTAGCACTCCTTCAACTACACCAATACCACGCAATCCAGTGAAGTGGGCAATCAATGGGTGCGTAAAATACCTGAAATTTACTGACAATTGCCTCTTTTGTCCATAAGGGCATACCTGAGCAGAAGTGGCAGTGCCAGATCCTTTGGAGGGTATGCGTTACATTTTTACATGATGATTATCTTATATGTTGAATGAACCTGTAGGAGTCCATCTGGTGTGGAACCACCTAACAGGTAAGATAAACTAAAATTGTATACCATAATATATAGTTCCTCTACAGTCATCCAGTGATGGCTCCTCATAGCTCTACTAACAGGCAAGATACATTTTCTTGTTGTTTGCCAACAATGAACACCAAATTTCTTTCAGAACACCACCTGGTAATAGTGTGCAATGGAGGTACTAATATTATTTGTTATAAGTGCATTGCATATACTTGTACGTGTGTAGGAATGAACAGAGCAGCACCATTCAGCGGTTTGTAACCATGAATATTATAAGTGAATAACATTGGACCCTTAATAATGGTAGGAGTCAGTATACTAGAGAAGAGCAGCACAGGTATGTTACAAATGCACAAAAAGGTGACAAAGTAGATTCCATTACCTCAAATTTGAGTGCAGGGCTTTACGACTAGTGATGCACCGATAAGACATTTTGCCGATTATCCGATTAACCGATATTGAAATTCATATAATGGCCGATACCGATAACTGATCCGATGTTTATGTTTACCAAAATTCCACATACATTTGACAAAATTACCATTTTAAAAACACTGTTTTAATACTATTTTTTGAAAAAATACCATCAAGTTCTGTAAAATTTAATTGGCCGATTAATCAGCTAATAATTACCGATACCGATATTGCAAAAATGTGGCCGATAAACCGATTTCCGATTATTAAACCGATAATCGGTGCAACACTATTTACGACGGCTTACGTAATCAAGTGCTAAGGTCATGAGTAACCTAACAACTAACCGAATTCTATTCATTGATCTTAATTCTAGTTAGAGTTTTATGTTACAGAGTACAAAATAACAGTTGGTCATTGGACGATGGCCATTCAAACTTAGTTTAGTCAGCCACATTTTGCTATTGAACCACTTACCAACATTAATGTATTGGCCAACCAATTTTGGCTTCATGATCCACTGGTTACATGTGAACACGCCGCAATCTCTTTGCATAAACCTTATAGATTTTGTGGGCAAGATTTGTGCACCATCTCCTGTATGTCTGTAAAATTTTTTTGTTTGCTGTTATTTAGCCAATGTATAAGGGATTCTAGAAATAGATGAATGCTTTGTACTGATTCTTATGTTTCCTGTAGGAGCCATAGTAACTATGAGTCAGTACCCAGGTAGGAAATTTGTATCTTATTACCACATGATACGATTGCTCCACTACAGAACACCTCAAATGGCAATTCCATATGACCACAATAGGCATACACACAGTTCAGGGTAAGCTTTATTAATGATTAGAACATTTAAATTGTTACAAATACAGTAGGAGTAGTACAGTTAATCGAAGTAGTACAGTAACACCAATTCGGTGAGTAAAAGAAATTAAATATTTCACGAGATATTGTTTCTTACAAATATAGGAGTGCTGTTAGTCAGAGTAATGCAGTAACTCCCAGCCGGTAAGGAAGCGGTGATTTTGTAATTGTGACTGTGCCTGTGAAAACAGGGCATGTGGGAACAGGATTTTGCCTACTTTTTCACATTTCAATCGTTCATAATGTTGTATACCATTATGCTATAGCAGTAAAGTTTTCCACATGTAACAAGCGTTTAACCCTTTGATCCCGAACGCCACTATAGTGGCTTTGGTTATTAAGAACGAAATAAATTTTACGTAATTATGCATTATCGACACAAAACTCTAGCCATTGTTACTCCATGACAGAACCACCTATTCCAATGTGGTTGACGTTAAAGCATTCCCTATTCATAGATCTACAATAATATGTAACAGTTACTAACCTTTGCTTGCTTCTTCTGTCCCATAATTTAGGTAGAAAAGTAACTTTGCACTCAATTCTTCTAACACTTCCAAATAACACTCAAATTGTTGGGTGTTTACCAAGGAGTAACATGGTGAAATCCATTCATGAATAGGATATTTCGTTTATGAGATGCGTGTCTTTGAATGCATGCATATGTAAGAGCCACTATAGTGGCGTTCACGTATCATGCAACCGTTTTATTTATTATTTCAGAGGCCAAAGGGTTGTGATGCAAGTTACAGAATCTAAATATCCATTTCCAAGACTGAGATGTGACCAACAATGTGATGGGTGTACTTGTACCCACATGCCCTGTTTTCACAGGCCCGGTCACAATTTGTGACGTGTACAAGGGTTGGGAGGTATTTAGTTGTTAGTAGTTAAAAGGTATTTAGTTGTTAGTAGTTAAAAGGTATTTAGTTGTTAGTAGTTAAAAGGTATTTAGTTGTTAGTAGTTAAAAGGTATTTAGTTGTTAGTAGTTAAAAGGTATTTAGTTGTTAGTAGTTAAAAGGTATTTAGTTGTTAGTAGTTAAAAGGTATTTTTCAGGTACCGTTGTGGCTTTCTGAAAATACCGAATTTAATGTAGTAATTGATTTTGGTGGTATATGTGTAGATTGACGTAAATTGTCAATTGCTGTCGCTTGGGCTTATATATCGGGATAACCCCTCATGGACCATAGTATAACTATTATGTTAAATCAATCCCCATACAGCCATGTTTATGTTCATGTTTACCTACCTGCTGGGAATACATCTTATTACTTGTGTGCCAATGCCAATTGCTACTACCACACCTGATATTGAAAAACAAGGTCAATATACAGCCAATAACCGATAGCCGATCCAATTAACTGTGCAACTCTATAGTACGTTCACGTTGAGCTGGATCCTCAAAAACATTTAATAACTCATGAATGCAATTACACAAGATCTTGAAATTTGGCTCATTTGTAGTACTCCTTGCCGCTAAAAATATTTCGAAATTGGTTGATTCGAATGCTTAACACAACATTTACAGCCAATCAAAATTTCCCCCATACATTTCCTATGGGTAAACCCTTAAAAGTGCAGGTTCCATTACGGCCCTTTCCCAAACTTGTTTTGTAGTCAAACCACTTCTGTCTGTTGTTGACAACTTAACTGCCATCACCAATCACCTGGTTGGCTGAAATGTTATTTGACTTGAGAAAAAATCGACTTTTAATTTTTCGCTGATTTTCAGGTTCCAGCTCAACGTGAACGTACTATAGTATGTACCACACTAGGATAGAGTACGTTCCACACTACGGTAGATTACGTACCACACTAGGGTAGAGTACGTACCACACTACGGTAGATTACGTACCACACTAGGGTAGAGTACGTACCACACTAGGGCAGCCAGTCCTGTTACCATGTTATAGTACAACTGCTCTTGCAGAGTGGCACATAGCTTTTCATTGAATCAGCACTAGTCCAAAAATGTACTTAAGGTTACGGGATACTGGAAGTAGTGGTAAAGTAAGTAGAGTAGAAATTGCTTCATTATATAGAGGATTTGTGTTTTGCGCGAAGTCTCTGTGGCGCACATATTTGTGTGTGGTTTTAGTGACATCATAGAAATAGGAGACTGGTGAACGGTGAATTTTCTAGCCAAAATTTTCGATTGTCCATGTCGCTGCTCTTATTTTAGTGGTTGAGATCACTAAAATAAGTTAATGTCTAGGGACCAACGAGCCAATTTTTGAATATCACCTTCGAGTGGCTGAGCACAAATTTTATAAATATCAGAATGGCTTCAGCATCTACCATAACGACTTGCGCTGGAACAATGGTGTAATCAATTAGAAAAAGCTCTCGTCTGTCTCTCAAGGTTATTATTACGAATTAGTAAATAAATGAAATAGGGTTCAAGTACGACGATTTTTGGCTAGAAGATTTTCATTGTTGTGACATGCCCTAGTGGATTCTCTATGGATAACACTCTCGGTAAATAGCTTCAAAGGTGAATGCAGTATAAAACTGCACTTCAAGTACGTAGTAGGGTGATACATTGCTGTACAGTAGAAAAATCCCTGTAGATGGTCACGCGTGTGTGCAGGTATTTTACGGTATCCCGTAACCTTAAAGAGAGCTTCCACTATTGCTGTCTACATAGCCATAATTATATAGTATCTCCTGCCACTCTTTGTAACATTATCGTTACTTAGTGGTAGCTCACATGGCACAAGACAAAGCAAAATTGACTGGTGACCCATTTCCTTCTATTGCACAATGTACAGGATATTCATAGAACACGTAGAAGGCCCTCAGTAAACACACAGAGATTGGATACACCTAACCTCGATGCCATCCTGGGGGTTAACTATTTGGGCATACTGTACAAGTCTGTTTATATGCTTACTTTTTCCTTTTTATGCAGCAGATGTCGTTCAACACCTCATTCGACGCCTCGTTCTATGTCTTCGTAAGTGGCATATGATCACAGATTAGTTCAGTGTGTTTATCTTATAGGGAATTGATGTTTCCAACATTCGGACAACATTCTTCAAGGTAATACAAACCTGTTTATTGAACGTTCATGATACTTTTTGCAAAATAGCAATGTTCAGCTGGACAGTGATGATACCCTTACAAGTGCTACTAGTTCTTACAGGTATTTATGTATTTACACTCGGCAAACTTATTATCACTGTATATGTTTACTGTAGGTTGGATGCAGGTGACATTCCAGGTTTGCTTGACGATGATCAAAGCGCATAGAACAATTTACGATTACTAACTCATTTCAGTGATGTAAATATTTGATTTGCTTTATGTATATATTTGATTTGCAGTTATAATTACTGAATTCCATTAAATTTAAATAATTACGTAAAACGGAGTAATTGTTTTTCGTATACGATCGTAAACATTGAACACCAGAACGGGAGTGCTGTGGCAGTTGCTGTACAGTGGACACGGAATTTCTCAACAATGGACACAATAGTACCACTGACGCTGGAACGGCTTTCCGTGCTGAAAGGTGTCCCATTCTCGTCGAAGGAACGGACAAGCGGGAAGCGTTGGAACGGCTCGGCGTGCTGCAACGAGAAAGCGTTATGTACGGAATGATTCTGATGGCGTACCTTTGTTCTGGATTTCCTGTGTATAGTCTGTTCACCTTAACCTAGCCCTTGTTTCTTGTTACTAACTCTTGTTACAAGGGCCAGCTGCCCAAACATTTAGTAGCACTGTGAAGCCCGTTAAAGTGCTTTGATACAGGCAAGAACAAGTGAGTTGTGAGGCTTTAAAAATATCCCATACATAGAGTATGGACAATTCAGGTGCACAAACATGTTTAAAACATAAAAACATGCTTGTTACAGTACAAAACTATTGGGAGTGAACACATGTTGACCTCTTTGATACTATTATATTTGGCAGGGTCTCAGGTGAACATATACCAACTATACTAATTCCTACATGCGTTTTATCTGGCAGTCATAATTGTGTGCCTGACACACATGTTTGGCTTCATTAAAACTGCATGGCTATTATTGAAAATTACCAAAGAGACTTTTGTGACGGTTATTCTATTAATTTTATATAATCTGAGTATTAACTCAATATTCTAATTAGTTTACCCTGAAGGCATTAAAAACGATTTGTGTTTTGTATGCAAATAATTGATGAAAGCTCAGTGAACATTTATCACATACACACTAAAATTTGTACTGATATTTTGCTTTATGTGCAAAACTTTATCTTACCCAGATAACACATTTGCAAGTTTGTATTTTTTACCAGAACTCCAGTAAATATGTACAATACGTGAATGAAACCTACAACACAAATATTATCTGTCTGTACAAAATCAAGCAAAATTACAAATTACACGCAGAGACTAAAACTTAAAATTCAATTAAATGAACTAATCATACCCTCTGCGCACACAAAGTCAATAGCTGAAGACTCTTTGAGGCCAAAGCAGTGGTAGAAAGATCTAGATCCTCTCAAACAAATGATGGCTGCTCAGAGTAGGGAAAACTCAGTTTACATCTTAGCTAGTACAAGGTCTTGCTGTAAGATTGCCTATTTTTTTCTGACAGCAGAGTGGCTATTCTCTTGTACACCACTGTGGCCAAAGGACCCATGCCTTCAGTGCATGAAAATACTAAAGGAGAAAATGTCCCATGTTCTACTTCATGAATCCTCTCTTCATAATTTTCTTCTCTAATTCCGCATGCCTGTAATACTGGGGTAAAGATACTGAACAGTGTGTGGGAGCAAAAGGATTAAATGCCTTGACATCAAAATAAGCTTCTGACCACGTTTCCAAAAACCATTGGCAACAACATCAAGACGGGCCCCATCCTCAACATTAGCCAATCTATGCTGAAAAGATTCTCCTGATAATGGTTGTAGAGATTCGACACAATGACATAGTTCAGTTACACTGGAAAAAAACACATCTGTGCCTGCAGTGCATATGTAGTGTATATTAAGCAAATATCACATTCACTTATGTGCTCATCATATTTGATCTAGAGTAAATTTGCTGTTTGCTTTCACATTTGTTGTTGAGTGTAGGAGAAGATAAACAGGATTTGCAGCACATGTGGACTGTATTTGTACAATTTCACACACATGGACAGATGCAGGATAGATGCCATGAATCTGAAGTGCATGGATAAGACATATGTTGCATACACATGACAAATTTAACTTATAAGCTACGTACTTTGATTCGATAATTAAATTTGATTTGAAAACAAAACATGAAAATAATTATACAACTCCATCAACAGTTTATTTACTTTTAGTTCAAATTCAAATGAGTTTGACACTAACTGAAAAGTTCACAAGGCTTTGGTTTTCTGATTCTCCAACATAGCTCTGCTTCTTGTGCTAATACATCTATTTTGTTGTTAAGAGACTTCACATCCTGTAATTTTCTACAACGCCACTACAGTGCAGTGTGTATTTAATCAGTTTCTTTTTTCCGGTGGACGATTAGATGTCTTATCTTTGTCGGTGCATTATCTGCCACCAGAATCTTGGCTGATTAATTCATTGGTTGCTATTAGTCCTCCTTCATACCTTCATTTTGATTCTGTGCCAATAGTTGAAGAATAATGTAGTGCTTTACGCATAATCTTTCTACAAAAAGAATATCTGTAACATATTGTAATACAAGCCACTGTAATTCTTACATGTGCCTTCTCTGTCTTCTCCTAGAATGGCAGCGCAAGCTGACTGTTGTCATCTTTCTCTCCTGGCATGGATGGCCTTTCTGAAGTCACTGCTTCTATCAGAAAATGGATAACTCTACACACAGACCACACATTTTTTGGAACATACGTTTAATAGTTATAGTTTCATTTGCCATTTTATCAATAACTGCTGGTATGCTTTCTTGATTATCATCCAATGAAGTCCTTTCACCAAATCTGTTATGGGGGATAAATTAAGTTTCTCAAGTAACATGTCATACTTGAGATTGAAATGCTTGTGTAGTTCTTCTTTAGCCTTATCATCAGCAACATCCAATACGATGTCAAGGACAACTTCCTATGATCGCTGAATGATCACTTTTAAGCAGAAAATGAACTTACACTATTAAAGTATCTTGGTATGTAAGCGGTCCTTGTCACATCTTTACCAGTGTTAGAACAAGCCTTTGGTCTATAGTCTGGATACCTTTTGTTGTACTAGATTCAACACAAGTTGGTTTTCTTGAGATGAAATATGAGTACTGAAATGTTATCACATATCCCAGTAACTGAATTGGTTACATTGTTAACTTATGACTCCCCTGTATGGCTGAATCCATCAGGTAATGGCTTGACCCACCTCCAGTGTTGCTCTATCCGCTGGGCATCTGTGACTTACAGAACATTACAGCTTCCCTAATGATGGGATCCAACCAGCGACACTTTTTCTCAGTGGAGTTCCTCTGGAAGCATACTAGGAGTGACAGGAATTCTGGGTTTCTTCAATGATTTTCACACGGCACCTGCTCGTCACTCGCCCGCGCTTTCCTGGGACAAGCAGCATGTGAGCTCTCTTCTTCATGGAGCAGGAGGCCTGGATGGAGGCACACTCTAGCATATATTATGCTGAAACCATGAGGTATCGTTTGCTGTTTGGGTTTACAAGAACAAGGGGGACTTGTTTGCGATCCTAAAAATTTTAAACGGATTCATCATAAAAATCCTGCTGGCCTGGCCGCTGCTTGTCCTGGCAAACTGTAGGCGAAGAACTGAATTATGAAGATGACATGAAGTAATGTTAGAAGAAGCAACGGATTGGCCCAGTTCTAAGAATGGTGATTTGGTTAGCATACAAGGCAAAAAAAGTAGAAAATTGATGGCATGGCCTGCAAAAGTAATTAATTTTTGTAACATACTCAGGCCACTAGCACAGGTTGCTAGTGGACCCTCAGCATGGACTAATATTGTTTTCATGAATGTGTAACCACTGTATCTGTATGTAGTTGTACCCATGCTGAAAATCCTTATAAATAAATAAATAAATAAATAAAAATAAAAGCCTGTGACACAGAAGCCTACTGACACTGATTTACGAAATTTGGATAAATTCCACTCAAAATTTCATCTAATTTGCAAGATTAACTGCCAATGAATGGACAAATCGGACCTATTATTCTCACTGTTTATAATTCATACCGGATTCAGTGGTCTCAGGTGTGTTGGTGTTGTTGTGGTTAGTGAATTCTGCCATTCTAAGTGATCAGTGAGTAAACTACTAGCTATACGTAGTACCCTGGATCTAGTGTATCAGTTTTTTTTTCTGCTGAAATGCTGTATGGGTAGATTCTGTTAATTCAGTTTTTATATGCATCTACACATGAATATCTGTGATATTCTGAGGGACTATATGGATGCTGGTTGTGTAGTTTCAAGAGTTACGGTGATGGTATTTCCCCATGTGCAAACAAATAATCAAGTTGAAGAATTTGGTTGTTACCTACAACATGTAAATAGTGATATAAACTTATCTTTATTTGATTAAAAAAAAACTTTTTGTACTTCGTCTAAGACTTTACTAGAGCAAGACACCTATCCTCCATGCAACTTACCAATATTATATCTCTATACCATGCAGAGATTTGTGCGATGCAGTATTACGTGTTAAACCATTACCACTGTATACTCACTACATGGATTTAGCAGTAATAAAGTTTCTTGCCTTAGAACATCTTAAGTTTATTAAGCATGTAAATCATCAAATCCATTCATTGGTGGTTGGAGAGACAGCATCATGGTAGGAGTTATACACTCAACATGCATTGAAGCGTATTGGATTGGAAATGATGGCCGTATATTGATGTAGCCTGTTCTGTATGTTATATCAGAATCTGCTGATAGAAAATGAATACAAGGAAATTTGTATGACAAAAGTACAATGAATTGAAAATCTGCTGCCTCTACCAGGCCAGGTATGCTACACTGAAAAAGCCATTTAGCCAGCATCATTTCTACTAGCGATTAAAATCAAGTGCATTTACGGCAACTGAACACTCGAACAGAGACTGTTCTTGCTGTGTATCTGCTGTGTATCTGTCAGTAAAAAAGTTATTTCTGTAATTTTACAAATGACAACTCAACATGTGTTTGGTATAGTTGATTTATACGTAATATAGTGAGTTTTGTAAACAATTGTTCACATGATAGTGAGCTACAGTGCAAAGTGTACTTAGTTTGTTAATGATGTGTAATTCATATTCACTTCACATTTATATCATATTCATATCATGTGTATCATACATAGGCCACACTAGTAAATATAAGGTACATATATATGTGCCATGGGATTGTAGATGAAGTAAATGTGTAGCAAATGTGGTACTATATGCACTGCACAAAACCACTAGCATACACATGTTGCAAATATCACATGTGATCTTTGTAATATTCAAATCATATTCGGGTTGTCTCACATATGATGCACATATAGTTAACTATAATTGCTTCATATGTACTCTGTTGCACATATAGACAAATACATAATTTTTCCAGTGTTAATAATCCAGCAGTGATGTCTCGAAACTCACTGTGATGATTTGTAGGGAGACTACCATGTGGGCAACAAGGGGCATGCTCAACAGAGAATTGCTTGCCACACACACACACAATTGGAAGGCAACAGTGGTGGTCACCAGTTATATTGAAGGCACAAGGCATCACGAAAAGCACCTTTGTGCAAACAAAAACCATGTTCGGTTAGAGGTAGAGCAGTTACCCAATTGGAAGAGCCTTTTTCAGAAGATAACATGATGGACCTATATAATGATGGTGATAGCATAGATAGCAAAGCATCATGGGAGTCTATGATAGACTGGTGATGATTGCCCAAAATTGTTCTTCTTGCCTCAATCTGTGAAGACAACACTTAGGCACAAGATTGCTGTAAAATAAGGTGAATTAAGGGAGCAGTAACTTTAATGAAGGCACCAAACTGGAACAATGAAAAACTGATGGGATTAACAACCCCCAGACCTCCCAATCTGGTTGGCAGAGCAAACAAGTTTCGTTCACTGTCACTAAAAGATGGTTGACCAGTCAAGTTAGGTAACAATCTACAATGAATAGTTTCTTCTAGAGGAGACAAGAATGGTTGAATGTTAGGAATGCATCTCATTAGAAAGTTCCATTTGCCAATAAATCCGTGTGTAAATGCAGCATATGCAGCTTGAGGTTGGGTAACAGGGATGTCTGACAACTGCTGCAATTCTTTGATCCAGGATGTTACTTGCTTTTCTACAAAGAAGACGACAAATGAATGGGAGCCTAATGCAGCACTAAGATAACGCTTTCCATTCGATGCTATAGAGATCCCAGTCCTCTGAAAAGTGGAAACTGCTGCATCATGCATTCCTTCCTTCACAACAATTCATGTTTTAGAAGGATTAGGGAAATAGCCATAATCAGGACCAACAGATGTCAATTTATTCCACCAAGACTGAAGTTATTTCAAACCACTACAAGCAGTAGCATCATCAGCACATCATATCTGTTGGACAGAACTTCCACCCAAACAATTAATCAGTGGAATCACTCCTAGTGCATACATTGGCATTGCTAGGGGGTCCCCTTGAGTGGTTCTCTCTTCAGAGTGTAAAACTGACCCTCTCATGTACAAATTAACCTCCTTACAGTAAGTGTTTATTAAGATGGTAGAAAAAGGTGGACATACTGTAGGTGCTGTATGTTTCATAAAGCTGTGTGGCGATTAAGAGAGTTAAACACATTGGTAGCATCCAAAAGTATTACTGCATCCACATCAGGGGAGGAAATATCTCTCTTGTAGAATGAACAGCAGCTTCACACCCTGACAATTGACCAGCACATATCTGTAACGAACCAGCAGCTGCTTGAATATCATTTCAAATCACAGACAGAACAGCCTTGGTAATCTCACGACATGCAGTTTCTCCGATCCCAATTGAATGAAATAGCTACATGTATAGCACACGACGTGCTATTATTGTAGCTTTGTTTCATAACAATACATGCAGTACATTAAAATTGAATATATTCAACAATAATTATTATGTCATAATTCATCAATTACTGTATGTTGTTATACATCACTAAGGAAGCTTAACTAAAGCAAACCACTTTAAACCACAAATTTCTATTAGAAATATCTTCTAAACTGTTTTATAGCCTGTCAAAGCCTCACAGCTGCTTTTATGTGTATGTTAGATACCCATTGGAGGTTTTTCAGTAGGTTGATAACCCGAGAGCATGGTTTGGTCACCGAGGCATGGCAATAATTAGTGACTAAGGTGTAGCCGAGGTCACTAATTAGTTCCCATCGAGGTGCCAAACCAAGCATGAGGGTTTCAACCTACTAAAAAAATTACAGTGTGTATCTAACCTATTTAAAAAGCAGCTCATTATCAACACTGACAAAAGAAGCACAGAGTCACGCTAGGTAAGGTCCTTTTCAGCATGTTTGTGTGTGCCGCCAGCTCTGTGGCCAGTTTAGTGTTGTTTTAGCAGCTGTTATTTAGTTTCAAGCTAGCTAATACTAAGAAGTAACAAGCTGGCCACAAAGCGAGAAGCTTTACAACTACTGACAGCAAAGTAACAAGCTTTATTACAACGTGATAAGTTTTATTACAACCTCGATTACAACCTCGATTACAACCTCGATTACAACACCACAAGCTTTATTACAACTGGCCACAAAGCAACAAGTTCTAATTAAAACTGGCCATGAATCAAAGCAACAAGCTATACTACAACTAGCTATGAAGCAACAAGCTTTATAACAACTGGCTACGAAGCGACAAGTTTTACTACAACTGGCCACAAAGCAACAAGTTTTATAACAACTGGCCATGAAGTGACAAGCTTTATTACAACTGGCCATGAAGCAACAAATGTTACAAACAGGTGCAATAGCACAGCTGAAGTGTGTTGATGATCTAATGGTGACAGTGCTGACAAGCACACGAACACAAATGTGCTTGCTGTAAACTCAGCAACACCAGTAGTTTCACTGATGGCTAGCTAGTTGTGAACTGTTGGGGTAGCTGTAATATGCATCGAGCAGCTGGCTTGTTTGGCTTGACAGCTAGCTTGGTCAAGTGCTGGTATGGCTGATGAAGGTAAAAACCTAAATCTCACTAACCATACAACCACTAATTAAATCAGTGACATAGAAAACTCTTTGAAGTGTTATTAAATTTACCATAACAGTCTCACGTGACAACAGGTCTCTAAATGAAACTTAGAGCCCTAACCTCAGGTCTCTAAGTGTATAAATAACCTCATTAACTGTGTCAATATCAAAGAGAATTATTCATGTTGCTTTCTAAGTTTTGATTGTGTACAAAGGGAACAAGCTCCCTTTCACCAAAACTGGAAAATTTTACAAGGTGTGTTATGTTGTTTACAGTGGGATCTCTCTTATCCAGCTGGTCTGGTACATACTATCATCCATATCTCAGAAATGTCCATAACTAAGAACTGCATACTAATAGTATCCTAAAGTGACTATATAACTTAAATACAAGTAATGTTGTTATTTCTATCAGTTTGTGCTATGCAGTTTAGTGAGCAGAGGGGGAAGTCACTACAGAGCATTCATGGTCACTCCCCTGGGCTGTAAAAATGCATTATCACCTAGCAACCAAGTGGTAGTTGTCACTAGTAGAATAAACAAGCCACCAAACAGATAAACAATCTTTAGGATCCCACCACTTAGAAAACCGCCTTCTTTATCAAATGTCTGCATTGGCTGTACAGTGCTCATTAAACAAGGAATATCTTGATTATTCTTGGTACTATAGTCTTAAACTATGCACCATTAGAATCTTCATGTGCTACAGATTCCAGTGGTATAGGGCAATTGGAAACAGTGGAAATTGAAACCGGAAGCGGAAAGTGGAAATGGAATATGGAAATGGTCAAATTATCATATAAATGTACCCTAGAGTGAAACCCTTGTTTAGTGACCACCTCTTACAGAACACCTTCTTATAAAGACCACCTCTGTACAAAGACCACATTGTAATTACATCACAAAGATGGCTAAGGACCACTTTGTGGTCACTTTTGATAACTAAGACCACGTGCACCCTCACTACATGGTAATATTTGGTAAGCTTCAAACATGTATTTCATGGCTCAAATCAATGTCATCTCTTTGTCCACACTTCACTCAAGTCATATACCATCATCGCTTAGTTTGTACCAGCATAGATAATACTATGGTACTGAATGTGTCATACAAAAATATTCCATGCAAGTGAAATGTAGTTAGCACACTAAAATCTACTGTATCAACAAAGAGCCTATATAGTCTTTTACCTGTTTTGATAAAGCGGTCTGACATATGATGTTTGGAACCTAGCTATTATTGCAATGTGAAGAGGTGGTCTTTGCAAAGAGGTGATCTTTATAAAAGGTGACCATGAAGTGGTCAGTATGCCATGGAGATCTAATTATAAAGTGGTCTCTGCACAGAGGTAGTCTTTATAAGAAGGTGGTCTTTAAGAAGTGGCCACTAAACAAGGATTTCACTCTAGGATACATTTATATGACAATTTGACCATTTCCATTTTCCATTTCCACTTTCCATTTCCACTGTTTCCAATTGCCCAGTGGTATACAACAGACTACATTCCAGCAAAGACGACAGAAAATAAACATTTATTCAATGAGTAAAGGCTGTTTATTTACTGTACTAATTTCTATTTTCATTGAGTTTATTGAAGGTGGACTGGCTGATCACTGAAACCATGTGATAAAGTTTAGTAGGGACTAGCCTATGTACAGTAACATGCACGTACAGTGGAATCTCCCTTATCCAAACCTCTATTATCCAGGCACCTCCATTGTCAGGACAGCACAAATTGATCATGTGACTTGTAGCTTATTGACCATAATGAAGTTTGGATTAGATAAAAGCACAAGGAAAGGGAGCCTAAAGAGGGTAGGTATAAACAGTGGACTCAGGGACTCCAAGGACCTGTGGGGACCCAATATTTTTGTGGAATTTTTAGGAAATTTACATACTTACTTTCTATCCTTGTACTACTGAGATACCTTTATCACTAGTCTGAAAAAGCCTAGATCACTCTTTCTCTGTCCTGTGGACTGCTCTTTGTACATTGCCTAGAAATTATAAGTGCCTTGTATGTAGGCCACTCATTCTTTACGCCTTCAGTAAATGTATTAATCAAGGGCTTATTTCTAAAAGGGGTTATTTCTAACAGGTCATTGCCTTCATGTGCTAGCTACGTTGCACAAAGATTGTTTATTGAGCTGCTGGTGTACCTTGCAGTAATCGCTTCACTGAATCCATTTTCATGTCATTGAACTTTATTAACTGGTGACATGTTAGGCTAGTGTGCTCTTTGTGTAGCACAGTAGACTATTCAATGCAGGAAATTTTGAGTGGTGCTTGTATGTTATTTGTAATTGAATTAAACACAGTGTGAACAATTGCAACAGACAGAAAGTGGATTGACCATGAAAGATTAGCCACTGTGACTAGCAGAAGTGTCTAGTAAAAGTACAGAATGTATATAAACATTGCAAAATCCCCATGAAAGTTGGGTCTTCACCGGTCCCAGGGTCCTTGGATCCCCGGTCCTGAGTCCACTCTTTATACCCACCTGTGTCTTCCATTCATTGCTTCATTTTAAAAGTAATCTTTAGTGTTGGATATACATAAGGTAGGAAATTAGGTTTCATTTCATGTATAAGAATATCCTGTTATATCATACAGTATGGTGGTATTGTATAATAGGGATCATGCAGAACTCGGTTTTTCCAGCATATAATATTGCCCTAAAACCAGCCTCAATTTGTCTTCAAGACACCTTGGCAGTATTGGTCAGGCACAGCCAAGCCCAAAAACGTCTTTAGACTAACCTCAAACCCTTCCAAAAAATTTCCATGGAATTAAAAAAAAAATTTAACAGAATTATTTTTATTCTGACTAACTGATGCCTTCAGCCAAGCATAGCTCGACAATGGATATAACTACAGGCTAGATTTCTTCACTGTTCAACGTCGCTTCATCCCAAGAAGTGTCTTTCACCAACCGCAGTACGTACAGTACAATACACGCATCATGGACTTGCCTTTGTCCTCTTTTACATACCAGTTCTTATTCCTGACAATGCTGGCAAGCAGTCAATTCATGTGGCTTCACTTCGGCTGTGTTGGTATCTCGCCCATGTTTTCTGTAGCAACTGGATTGATTGCAGAGATGCTTCTCCTAATGTTCTTTATTTGCAACACTGTGTAACAGATTGAAATAAGTGACACTGAAGCATAATGGCCACTGTTTAATCTCGAGCAGTTTAGGGCTCGCGAATTGTCTGTATTTTCATGGTGATTGGATTGATTGCAGAGGTGCTTTTCCTTCTGTTCTTCATCTATAATGCTGTATAACAGGGTGAACATAGCTTATAGCAAAGCGTAATGACTATGTCATTTTCAAGTTAGTAAATGAAACCTGGGACACATGTTCAGATGAAAACATCAACTCTGAGGCCATCCTTTTTTTAGATGCAGTATGCGTGGGTTTACTATAACGTTAGTAAAAATGTAAACAAACAAGTATGAGGAACTTTAAGTTCAATTAGGGATCATAGAAATAAAAAGTAGGGAAACAAGAGAGATCACTTACACCTGCAGATATACCAGTGGACATTTAATCCCTAATTCAGTCATGAGTATAGGCTGAAATAGGGATTGAACAATGTCCACCAGTATATCTGCAGGTGTAAGTGACCGCCTTGTTTTCATACTTTTTATTTCTATGATCCATAATCAAATAATTTTTCCTTATACATGTAGTAATATAATAGAAACCTGACACTCTGCCTATAGTTTGCACTTACACATTACTTCATGCTCAAAATTGATTCTGGGTTTGAAGGGTTAAGTTAATGATGATTGGATATAGCAATGAAAAGCACAATAATATAACAAGATGAAAGAAACATAACTGAGTAAGACTTGTATGTTTTGTACTAGCAGTTATACAACAATGTATATAATTGAGAATATAGGTTTTGTGATTGTGTTTACACATTGACTAGCACACTTAATATCTACAGTAGTAGTACTAAACACAGTAGTGACTTACAATATCCTTCACTGTTATGTCTGCACCAAGTTCTACAAGTACCTGGACGATACTCAGTTTTTTGGAACTAACAGCATAATTTAGTGCTGTCACACCCTGTGAGTAACAGATGATTAACATGTTATGAAGAGACTTTTACAATGTATACATACATCAGCACAAATAAATCATTTGCAGGCCAAGCAACTACACTAGCAACATTAAATGTCATTACCCAGGGAATTTAGTGTATCTATATCATTGTGATGTAATGACGATGAATTATATACAATGGGTGAATATTGGAATTCTGAAAAGGAGTTTCCACTAAAAGTAATTAATTGAATATTCTACAGTACTGTTCAAATATAACATCATCTTGTTAGAGTGCGAGTAATTAAAAAACTTGCAAATTAAAAGGCGTGGCACCTGTTTCTCTTACAAGTATTCATCCCAAATGAACTGGATGAGTACTTACAAGCTAAAGGGTGCCATGCCCTTTATTTAGCAAGTTTTTAATTGCTCATGCTCTTGCAAAATGATGTTACATTTAAGCAGTACTGTAGTAAAGTGTTTTATTATAATAACTGACTGCTTCAATAGAGTACCTAGATGATTATAATAACAATACACTAATATCTGATGTTGCTGTTATAACCATGATTAACTAAGATAAAGGCTATTATTGCATTGTATTTCACGACAAATCCTAGATGTAAGAAAACCTGAAATTTCAAATTTTCCAAGTAGTAATTTGTTAATGGATATGACAAAAACATAAGGACTCACAGACTATCAAACACAATAGCTTAAATTTGGGCTTGCTGTAGTATAACAGCCAAAACAAACATCTTGCACCAACCTCCAAATGTGACAGGAAGTGTAGTTACAAAAACTGGTCAAGCCAATATTAAACCATGAGCTTAAAACAAGTCTTTAATAAAGTGCAATTGATATTGAAGCTGTCTATTTTGGTACTGTACATAAGTGTAAATCAACAAAATGACATAATTGTATTTGTAGTAGCAAGCACCTTACTGGCTGATTAACTACAACATACTGTTAAGCCTACCCATCATTATCTGTCACCTGAAAATGTGCACCAAACTACACTAAGTATTCACAACAATTAACCTGAACACAAAATCCAAGCAACATCACATGCTCAACAGCCTTAAAGCTTGTGTATTATATTCTTCACATGTGTAATGTATAATACAAAGTGTGCACATTTCATTAAACACAAAAGAAATAAGAGACTAGTTTTAATTGCAGGGCTAATATCAGGTTGGGCATGATGTAACATTTTTCTCAAAAGTTTACATCAGATGATTGTTGCAATTAGTATTCCCCTAGCAGCTATACAGTGAGTTACTATAGAAAATAAATGCCCTCAGGCAAGTTCCTCTCAGCTTGTTTGTAAGTCTATTTTCCAGTCCTTTCATATTTTAGTTGTGTCCATTGTAAAATTCCAAAGGGCTTTCCTGAAACCACTGGTAAACCCTTTGGTGTCCTATCGCATACAGAATAACAATAACAAATGTGACCAAGATTTTTCAAAAAATGGTTCAAATCGCACATAATAGTTGGTAGCTAGCTACATTGCACACTACCACACTACGCCTTAGCATTGCTCAGATTACTCAAGACCGAGTTAAGAGTTGTCTTTTCTGGGATGTGTGGCAAATGTTGGTAAGGATCTGAGAATCAGTGGTGCACTATGGGATGGCTTGATACAATTTGCTAAATACTTTTGGTGCTGATTCTGCTGCATATCAGCCACTAAGAAGCCAGTATTGTCCATTATAACCTTGTACTCAAGTTTAATCATGGTGTCTCTCCATTTTGAAGTCTTCTCTTGCTACCCCACTTCCCTTTTGAGCAGTTGGGATAGTATTCCACTCATATAATTCATCAATTTCTATATATGGTGGGATAAAAGTAGCTGTTTGTAATGTTCTGTAAGGTAACACACTGAGGCATAAATTTCATATACATACCAAAATCTTGTCACATAGGTGCAGCCGAGGGTGGGCATGAGCATGTATTTGCCCAACCATCACAGTTTCTTGTTTGGCCATCTTCAACTATGGCCCAACCATCACAAGTAGTTAGTATAAATAGCAGCATACAAACAATCTTGTGACAGTTATACTATAATAGTGCACATGTCACTTGTTGAGTAATAATTATGAACAAGTTCAACAAAGGTCATAGTCCAGTTGATTGTCATCACATGATCAAATGGTACGGTTGTACTGTTTAAGTAGGGATCCGGGTGAAAATTTCGTGCGCCACCAAAAATTCTGCCTTTGAAAACCATCCTAGATTTTTTTAGAATCTATAAAACAAACTATATAATCACAACAAATAAAAATACAATGAATAAAATACAACTACTGGGAAAGGGGAACAACAAAGAAAAACTACAGGGAAAGGGAAAGTCATCATCACTACCTTGCAGAGCCCAATACCTTAAAATCATTCGAGCATTATTCACCCATAAACAAACAGAGTTGTTGAAGTAGATTTCTTCTGGCCACTTTAGGTGAAATGCCACTACAGGTGGAGGTATGATCAGCAATAGAATTAAGAACTGACAATGCAAAAGGTGTCCATACCCCAAAACTTTTCACAACTAGTGGAATGAAATCACCTCTTGCCCTCTCCACAGTAGCAAGGTGCTTCGCATCCTTAGCCACCTCTCCAGCTGCTGCAGCCACCCCACACAGGAAGTGGAGGAAGAAATTTGAGCAGGCTGAGTAATGCTGCAGACAGAGACATCAAAATAGGCAGGACGACCAAGTTGATAATCAGGATGGAAAATGTCTCCTGGACATGAACTATCATCAAAAGAGGCACATTGCTCTTTAAGAACACCTGGATGGTCTTGTAATAAGGCATGATGAAGGATGTTAACTAAGGCACCATGGCAGCAGATTCTCATAGGACCGTGGGAACAGCCTAAAAGATGGTCTCCAAAGCAATCTATGGAAGAGAGGCATGTACACAATGGGGAAATGGGAAACAGAGAAACTCCAAGCCATAGACACAAACCAACAATAAACTCTGGACCTGGGATAGCTAAACCAAGAGAGGTTGAAGGAATAGCTTTAAGCCAGCCACTACTGGTGCCAGAAGAATGAGAAAGGGCAGTCAACCATCCTAGAGACATTACGAGATGAAAATCACCTTTACGGAATAGTACTAGTCCATAGAATACATTAAATATAACAAAATACTTATAGGTGGCCGGATATAGAATTTTTTTTAAATCGCCAAAACTCAAATTTTAGACTGACTGACTGACTGACTGACTGACTGACTGACTGACTGACTGACTGACTGACTGACTGACTGACTGACTGACTGACTGACTGACTGACCACAGTCACAAGCCTAGAGGTCAAACGAAGCAGTGTACTGTCACCATCTTATGCCACAATAACAAACTCACCAGTAGGGTGTGCCTTTTGGGGTTCTGACGAGTGTGTGCTCTCAGTGCCTTGTCTTTTCTTTTATCTTCAATCAGGCTGCTTGTCCTCTTCTTCATTCAACGAAACCATATTGAGGCGTAAATTTTCTGTATCAACACTTTCTTTAAGCAGCATAATAGACACCACAAGATTATTTAAGGTGCTTGCACACTACTATATGGTACGGAGATACCGGTACTAGGTAGCCACCTGTATCTTCATGATAGGTCACAGGATCACGCCCATTCTTTATTCTACACATTATTAATTAAAACCACAATGACCACACCCCTTTTACGCTAGCTACAGAATAGCTAGTGACCACACACCTTCAAGTTGGTAGGCTGACCCGGGATGTTCTAATAATCAATCGAAACCATGATGACCACACCCTTTTCAAGCGAACATCTTTGCAGGCTAGCTGACTCGAGATACTCTAATATAGCAGTCACCCTATTAGAACAATCACATGTTTATAGCTAGCTGTATGCTTTTAATAACAAAAACTAAACTAACTAGTATATAAATTTAAAATGAAGTAGTGATCCAAGTGATAAAAGTAGTGAAACAAGAGATGAACGATGGTAGCTATTACAGCATAGTTCGGTGGGAAATCCCTACTTTGGCATTGAACACAGAATAATTGCTATATCATGCCAAAGTAGGAATTTCTCATTGAACTATGCTGTAATAGCTACCATCATTCATCTCTTGTTTCATTACTTTTTATCGCTTGGATCCCTACTTCATTTTTAAATTTATAATTTTTATGATATACTATGTATTTAGGTGAATCCTTTGGAAAGTCGGTCCTTTGACATCTCAAGTAGATTCATGTGACACATAGTTTAATATTTTTTGATTTTTTAAAATACAAAGCTGAAGTCTTGTACCATGGTAGAGCACAAATATTAAATGTCTGAGTCAGTCGGATTCTACCAGTAAGATATTTTATTCATAAATTATTAGTTCTGTAGTTTAAGCATGTTTTAGTTTACTATGGAATGTGCCACACACTCAAGGTGTGAATACTTCCCATGAAGTTGAGTACAAAAGAACAAATGTTGTTCTAGAATGATGATACACAGTTTTCACACAATGATGTATGCCATGGAGGTTGATTGTACTTAGGGTCATAGGATCATTGAATCTTGTAATTCGCGAATTACAGTGAACAAAATCAAACAAATAGGTAATACGCTCTTTACGTGCACTAAGGATTTCATGCTGCAGGAAAATTTAAGGACCGACCTGATCTTGAAAAACTTACCTCTTTGGCACATTGGTCAATTTTCTGTTTTGTAGCTTAAACGAGAAACCGGGTGCTCATCTATCTTGTGTTAAAATTTCAGCTTAATATCTTTAAGCATTCCTGAGATATAGTCAATTTTCTGTTCTGCACATTACAAACTAATTTTTATGGTAATGTATTGAGTTCTGTGAGTGATTAATGGTGACAAATGGTGACAAATCATTTTGTTTACCAATAATTCCATTATCACCATCTAAAATATTTTAAAAGACATTTCTGATAGTTTAATGAAGTATTCTTGGTACTTTTCTGCAATTAAATGCCATAATTTTACATTATTGTCTAAGACTAAGTTTTAGTCATTCCGATACCTGAACAAATCACCCAATTTTTAAGTTAAGTGTTGTCCCATACATGTGAAATTACTACATGGTCTGATATAATCATCAATATCTCCTAGGAAAAAGAAGCTATGGGTGTGTAAATTCACAAGGATAAATTCATATTAATTTACAGTAAAATCACAAGGATCGGAGTAAAACCACAAATACCTAAAATTGCTCTGCTTATAAAAATTCAACAGTGCATTTTCATAGCAAGAAAATATAACATTGGGATGGGGATTTGGTAGTATTGTTTTTTCCAAGACTGTAGAGTGTTGTGGTTTGTTATGGAAAATTTTAGAAATGGAACTTTGAGAAGATGGCATCCCTGGTGCTTAATTGTGTGATCGTGAGTCTAGCAAATTAAAAATTCCTGAATTGAAGTAATGGTTGGCTTGTAGAGGTATATACTCCATTGAAAAGGAAGAAGGAAGATTTGATAGCCAGGTTTCTTAATGAAGGCATGCCTTTGTGCTAAGTAGTATAAGCAGTAGTTTGATTGTTAAATGTCTTCATACAGTCAAGAGTATACAGTCTATAATCATGCTGTTTGTAAGCATGTAAGCTGTTTCTCTCTGTATGATATTGTTTGATTACATAGGTGTTGAAAATGGGAAATGGCCTCCCTACTCCCTGGAAAACGCTTGGAAGAAAAGATAGAAATGCTCTAATAGAGCAGTCACCTTTGCATTTATTTTAAAAACACTGTTTACTTCTTTATAATATACCCCTGTACATTATAGGGTCAAAGTGCACATATACATAGAATGGATGGGTATACACACTAGTGGATCCTGATGATGTTTATACTACTAGTGGTGAAGCTTGTGTTGCACCAGTGATTGATGATTGGATGAGTAACCAGATAATGTCTATTGCTGAGATTATTAATTGCTTTGTAACATGGTAAGTTTGTGACTCACATCCCTGTAGGGATTTTAAGGCTATCAACAGTATAGTTGTACTGATTATTGGATTGGTAATCTGTAGAAGCTGATAATTAGCTGTTATTACCATAATCAGAAATCAATTGTAATGGGCTGTGGCCAGCAGATTATTAGTCTATTCAGCTTCAGCAGCTGCAGTACCACTGGAGGGCTGGTGTCAAAGGCTCTGGCATGTACTTGGGCAATTTGTTTATGTTTTGTGGTAACCACAATAGTAAACAATGATGGTTGGAGCCTAGCCCACTTGTCTGACTAGCAATTTTGAGTTGAGGTAAGTGTGCAACCTCACAACATTGTCTACTTTTAGTGGAGTTTGCACAAGTGTAACTTGTGAAAATAAGTCAATTCTCAAAATTTTTACTTTACTCAGCATCTGTAGGAAAGGATCAAAGAAACTAAATCACAAACCGGTAACTGATTTAAAGGAGAACAAAATAACATTGATGCAGCTTGCTTAAATAGTCCAGTACGCCTGCTAAGTTTACCCAAGATAATCACAATTGTATGCTACTGATGTAAAAATAAAGCCCTTGACATTTCGAGAGCAGACTTGTCTGCAGTCAATAACATTATTGTTCCTTTATCTTAGGAGGGAATTGAAGTGTCCCCTTCCATTTTTTACTGTGTATATACATACACACATACATACATATATAGTACGTATGTATGTATGTATGTATGTATGTATGTATGTATGTATGTATGTATGTATGTATGTATGTATGTATGTATGTATGTATGTATGTATGTATGTATGTATAGATTATGTAAAAAGTTGTAAAACAATAACTAATACAAGACAGCAGCATGAATAGGATTCCCAGTTACAGTTACAATGCCACCTTTAGTATGAAGTCAGACAAAACAGAATAACTGGGAAAAGTGTGGGCATATTTTGGGACAGAAATAAAGGACCTCTGCCTTATTAAAATCAGTATTGTATAGTAAGACACTCGATCCCCTTCCTGTACTTATAAAGCGGAGACAAGACAATGAGACTGCTGCTTGTAAAACTTGTCATGTAATTACATGGCCATCCAACAATAGATGTGAAGTTGTGTGATTTCATTGCTCACACACAAGAAGGATGGTCCAGATGGAGTTGTTATAGATACCTCAGACAGTACACACAAGATGCTCCTAGGAGTTAAGCGTCCCATACCAAAGTGTGGTATATCTCCAGAGGAAGCATGTAAAGATCCAAATTTCTACTGCTACATACCTTTCATATAGCAAGATTTTCACTTTGAAAACAGGTCACTTGTATTAGCACCAAATTCAGCCACAACTGTATGTATCATCAGATTTCTGTTAATGGTGTGGACCTCTGTATCTATACTACCAAGGGTGTCCTAATAGAAAGAATATATTCTGACTAGAATGGGCTAAAGTACTTTTCCACAACTAACTCATTATTTTGATAATGTAATGTTACCAGAAATAGTACATCCATTGTACAAACCTTACATGTACTATCCTGTAAATCAAGACTCATAGTAGTGAGTTGTGTTGTCAAGGAAAGTATGGTACATGACCAATGTGTGCCATTCACATGAATGACTAACTCTTACAGAATGCTCACACAAAGCCAGCCTTTAAAACTATTTTCCCGTTAAAAAACACCTCACGATACAACACCAACCTCGGGTACATTATTATATAAGCATATTAGTAAGTAGATATTTCATCTCATATTTTAGTAATGCACCATGATATTTTGTACAAAACATCCTATACTTATCTTTCTTCTCCTTTCCATACTCGCTATTACAGGAGGCCCCATGACATCAAAATTTTTATGCTTATATCTTAGACTGTGTTAGTTCCACAACCTTGGATTTACTAACACAAGTTCTTTGGATAGTCAAGTTTCTTCTATGCAAGTCTGCTCTACCTCTCTTGCAAGAGCCACCATAACTGTTTTTGTCTCAAAACATAGTTCTTGGGACAATCTTTGATAAGTAAGTAAACATATGGAGTAGCTTCACTTGATTCTGACCTGCTGTATTTCTGGGGAGTGGTGAGTTAATTTACATAAGTGCACTTATAACATAATAATTTTGCCTACACTAATAGTTGACTATATTTTATAGTTTTTTGAACCCTACCTTATATTTAGGACACCTCTTATAATACAGTCAACTACCAGTGAGTAGCATTTATTTGCTGTCAATGCTACGTATTTAGTTGCTATAGATCAGTGAACTCAGTGAATACAGTGCTATTTGCTGTACATATCAATGTTAGGTGAATCAGTCTGGTGAAATCGGTGAACTTGCTATTCTGTGCTATTCCTGTAAGTGTGGAAGTGTTTGTTCAATTTATTATTTAATAATGCTGGCTAGGGTCTGAAAGTAATGCAGCACACAAAATACTTACACTGGAACCATTATCCGGCTTCTCAGTTAACTGAACTATGGAAATGACTGCTGTAGTGACTGTTCTATTAGGGTAGTTGAAATGCTGATAAGTAGTTTTAAAATTTTTTCTTTATGCTATTTTAAGTTATTTATACACAGTTTCAAAGATATAAATTTTTCAGACTTATGGACCACCCCTGGTCACAAGGGATTCAGATAACTGAGGATCCACTGTACTTTGTTTGTGTGTTTCAAGGGACAATCTGGTATTAATACATTACAACATAATAAGAAATTAAGGCACATTGACTGGCCATTTGTGTGGGAAATGGTGATAAACAAAACCAGTCTTTGCTTAATCTGTTGATGATTTGGTACTGCCCAGAAGCCATACCTTAAATAACCATTGAGGTTGCAACACTACAAGTACGTACCTGCCTACTTGTACCAGACTACCATTCCTTTAGCTTTGACAAAGAGTATTTTGGCTCATGAAACAGTTGTATAATGTTATTTCAAACAAGTATACAAAAATTGAATTTTCAACTACAGTAGGGGTGATAAAAAAGTACTAAAACAGCTGGAGTAGTGCACAACATTAAATCACAGTAAAACAATAAGAAGTGCTATATCACTACTGTGCATTTCCATTAAGGTATCCTGAGCACAGTAGAGATATAACACTTCTTATTGGAGTGAAGAATAATAAACTTTACCTAACACTTTAAGTGACAAATAATAAACAGTAACCTTTAATTCAGCAGGCTGAATCTGGAAACTTCCGGAACTGTCTTTAAGATTGGCTATAAAAGGACTGAATTATTGTATCAGTTTGCTGGTGTACATTTTTAGTGCTGTAGTGGTTGTATTGCTGTTGTTGCTGCCTTTTTTACAAAATACATTTGATTCAATCATAGTTGTGTGTTAGTATAGCCAGGGGTTCAACTAGTACTGAATCTCCTTCTTGGTAGCAGAGGATGGATGGTATATGGAAGAAAATAGTGACTTCCCAAGCAAGTGTGGTTACTCCTCAGTAAGATGACAAGGAACAACTGGAAGATGCTATAGTGGTCTTAAGACAAGAAAAGGCAAGGATAAAAACTCTTCACCAAGGCAAGGTGCCAGTTATTAGTTTTACTACAAGAGAAAGGTGTAACTGCAAAGGCAATTCAGACTGTGAGACATTGAATGGAGCACTAGAGACAGCCATGGACACTATGATGAGTCTAACAGATAAGTATAAAGAAACTAGAGAATGAGAGAGTAAGTTTTGTCAAGAGATAGAAAAACTTGAAACAAGTATAGCATTGTGCAAGGTCAGACACAAGAAGTTCTAGTTGAATAAATAGAGTTGCAAACCATAACAAGTTTGTTAGACATTTGGAAAGCGATGTTCCCAGATCAACATATACTCCAGAATTGCCAACTGAGGAGGGAAAAACAGTGTAAGGATAGAAGTGAAAGTACACCAGCCCACCGTAAGAGTGAAAGAGACTGATTCCGTTAGAGGGAAAGTGCCACTCTCTCAGTCAGCAGCAATATTTCTTCACTTGTCTATCCCAAGTCAAGGGGGATTGCATTTGTTAGATGAGTATACCAGTCTGACCGCCATAAACACTACTCTTATTGGTCAAGATTTATGGAAGCAGTTAAAGAGAGTTACTATACCAGTCTTTTCTGGTGATAAAAGAACATATCAAAATTGGAAAGCCGCCTTCATTACTTGTGTGGATCAGGCTCCAGTCACCCCAGAATATAAACTACTTCAGTTATGACAGTGCTTCGCTGGACAAGCATTAAATCAATTGAGAGTTTGGGACACTCTGTGACAGCCTACCACACTGCGATGAATAGATTAGAGAGAGCGTTTGGAGGAGAGAGGCGACAAATAGCCATTCATTTGCAAGAAATAGATAATTTCAGGCCAGTACGTCATGGAAACTCTAGGGACATTAGAGAAGTATGCAGACTTGCTGGACATAGCTGCTGTAAATTTAATGGAGTCCAACTGATGTGAAGAGTTAAAGGATGATATGTTGTATATAAAATTACAGAAGAAGTTGCCAGATCCAATGTTGGCTGTTTATCACCGTTCAGTGTTTAAGACCTACAGAGTGGAATGTGTTGAGGTACTTCGTTAATGGGTCATTCAGGAGGCTGAATTCCACTCTAGAACCCTAGAAACAGTTCAAGGGTTGACAACTCCAAAATTGGAAAACCAGAAGCCAAACCTGCCAGTTACAGAGAATCACAAAGATCACACGGAGTTTAGGTTAGAACCTACAAATGATTATCAAGGTCAAGGCCAAGGCTACAGGTCTTGTAGAGTTTGTGGCAGATCACACTGAGTTTAGAGCTGTGGAGAGTTTAATAAGCAGTTGGACGTGTCCAAAAGGTGGGAAAATGCTAAACTATTGAACTGTATGCATACACATGCACACACTTAGACTTAATGTATGTATTAGCTTAAAACTATTCATTGTTGTATTAGTTATTCACACCTTGATTCTTAGCTGCTGTGGTTTTGTATAGGAATTTTAATCTGTCTAATAGGCCGCATCTTTTGTTCTATTGTTCTTTGTATTTTGATTTTTTTTGGCTTGTACTTCTACTTTGTAGTTGTTGTGTTACATTGCTAAACTTTGATACTGATTGTTGTGTTACTCTTCATGGTCTTCCCAGCTAAGTAGCAGCATCCGGCAGCTTGGGCGTGAGAACACTCCTGCTAACAAAAACTTAGACTGTGTTTTCGCTGTTTAGGTGAAGCCACCTTGGTCAATATTGTACGCATACAGGGGTATGTGGTTTGAATGGTTGTAAGGAACTACACTACCACATTATAGTGAGATAAAGAAATGGTTAGTCAGTGTCCAGGCAAAATCAGTGAATTGGAGCAATCAGCAGCACTGAGGAAGAGGCTAGAGAATGATGAGTAAGTTGTAAAGACAGGTTCTTCCAGGGAGGGGGACCGAGGTACTGGTGAGAAAAAAGTTACTTCACCAACAGAAGCAACACTAGTAACGGGCTTTACAGGGAATATTGCTTTAAGGACAATACCTGTATACCTAAAAAATGGTAACAAAAGGTTAAGGGTTAATACTCTTTTGGATGATGCCAGTACCAAAACCTACCTCAATTCTGATGTCACTGCTGAGATGGGATTATAAAAGGTTAATGTGAGTGTTTTAAATGGTCAATTGAAAAGTTTTGAAACTACACCTGTTGAGTGTACAATAGAAAACTTGGATGGAAAAACTTCATTAAAGGTGACTGCCTTTACAACTGGTAATGTTGCAGGCTATATGAGACCTATGGATAGGACCACTTGTGCTGAAGAGTGGCCACATTTGAGGAGTATAAAGTTTTATAAACTTAGGCCTCGTGTTGACATGTTAATAGGGTTAGATTGTGCTGACCTACATTTCTCACTACAGGATGTTCGAGGTGAACCCATGGCAAGACTTACTCCATTAGGATGGACTTGTGTTGGTCTGGTTGATGAACAACAGGATTGCACTACTAACTTTGCTGGAACTTATTTTGCCACTGAGGAGACAGATGTGAGTAACATAAACACAGTGTTACAGAAATTTTGGGAAGTTGACTGCTGTGCTATAGAGGGAACCCCATTGTCATGTGAGAATAAAAGAATTTTAGAATACACACAAAATACAATGCAGTTGGTTGATGGCCGGTATAGAGTTTCTATACCTTGGAAAGGTGACAGAATGGTTTTACTTAATAATTACTCAATGGTGCTGTGGCATTTACAGAACCTTGAGAAAACTTTGGTAAAGAATCCTGAAATTGCTAAGTCTTATCAAGAAACAATTTGTAGATATTTAGAAAAGGGTTACATCAACAAACAGAAACACCTAAGGCTAGCTGGTATCTACCACATTTTACTATAACTAAGCCTGGTAGAGCTACAACAAAAACTCGTATTTGACGCTTCAGCAAAATGTAATGGAGTTTCATTAAATGATATAATTCATCAAGGGCCTAAACTACAACAGGGATTATTTGATGTTTTGTTAAGGTTTAGAAAATTACCAGTAGCTGTAGTATGTGACATAGCTGAGATGTACTTACAGATAAAGCTTTATCCAGGTGACAGGTCATTAGTGCTGAGCGATAGTAAAAATTTTACTATCACGATAGTTACTCATTAAATATCGCGATAGTGAATACTATCCCGATAGTTTATAAAACACTTTGCTCTTAACAAAGTCTTAATTGTATAGCTATGATTTGCAGTCATATAGAAAGTTATTTTGCATGCACAGGACATTTGTTAATTAACCGCGTGGGCAGCTGATGAATATGGACTTTTGGTAAAGCTTTTACAGGCCACTTTTTTGTAAGAAAGCTGCTGTAAAATAGTATTGAAGGATTGTTAATACTTTAATGCAGATCTGAGCTTATCATAACTATCACGATAATGATATCCCTACTATCGCGATAGCGATATATCGCATATCGATACTATTGCTCAGCCCTACAGGTCATGTCACAGAATTTTGTGGAGGAATTTAAATATTAATCAGGAGCCAACAGTATATGAATTTGATAGACTGGTATTTGGTTTGAACTGTTCACCCTTTTTGGCTCAATTGGTAGCACACCATCATAGTAAACAAAGATATAATATGGCTTCTTAAACTATTTTGAAATTGACCTATATGGACAATAGTATGGACTCGGTTAAAAATGATACTCAAGGAACACAGCTTTATCAACAATTGCCTAAACCATGGGAGGAAGCTGGGATGCGTACTCATAAATGGTTATCCAATTCTGAAGTTGTCCTAAATCAAATCATTCCTATTGACAGAATGCATGAGGTCAACTTAGACCGTGATCCCTTACCTTCAGCTAAGACACTAGGAGTTATGTGGCATGCTTCAGAAGATGCTTTTACCTTTGTCTCTCATATAGCAGAGCAAGAGTGTGAGTGGACAAAACGAATCTTTTTGAGTAGAATTGCAACTTTGTTTGACCCACTGGGATTGAAGGTTCCATTTTTGATAAGAGCTAAGATTTTAATGCAAGAAGTGTGGTTACATGGCTTGGAGTGGGATGAAAGATTGCCACAAGAACTGTTTGCTAAGGTAAATGCATGGTTTGCTGAATTGTCATTGTTGTCAGAGATGAAAATTCCAAGATGTTTACAACTAAAGAAAGAAGTAAAGTGTGCCAGGTTACACACATTTAATCACCAGCCTATTATGCTTTAATTTTACCTATTATGCTATGCTGCAGTGCTAAAAATTTTTGCCTATTATGCTCATAATTATGCTCAAAACTTTGCCGCAGTTCCCATGTTTTGTTAATAACTTTTCTCTTTCTAATGGATAATGATAAACCATGGCATATGAGCAGCTGGTTAAATGTAAAAAATGCTTAAGAATAATATTTGTTTGCATTGTAAGCTATAATAACAGTCATGTCAAATTACTACTTCTCTGTCATATCAGTGACATCGACTGCTCTATTAGTGTAGGGTGACTTTTTTCAGTGACATGCATTTTTACTTACAGTATGACATAATTATTCTGCCTATTATGTTAGCATCATGCTTGATGCTTTCAGCAACTTATTATGCTTTAAATTATGCCAGCATAACAGACTGGTGCCTACACACATTTGTAGATGCGTCTCAAGAAGCATATGGTGCAGCAGTCTACATGAAAGTTGAATACCAAGATGGGTTTTCATCAGTTTGTTTAGTGGCATCTAAGACAAAGGTTGCACCACTTCAATCTATTAGTACCGCACGCCTGGAATTAATGGGTGCAGTATTGGGTAACAGGTTGGCTAAATCAGTTGCAAATGCTTTATCTAAGGAGAAAAAGTCCATAACTTTTTGGACTGACAGTGCTAATGTCCTATGGTGGATAAGAGGATACAGTCATACATTTAAACATTTAAACCATTCGTTGCAAATAGAGTAGGAGAGATTCAAATGTCCTCAAGTCCTGAACGGTGGAGACACGTTCCAATAACAATGAATCCTGCTGATTATCTTACACGTGGAGTTAAACCTGTGGAAATTTTGAATCTAAAATCATGGTGGGAAGGTCCAGAATACTTGAGGAAAGATGAACAATGTGGCTAAAAAATATTGTAGAGAAAGAGCCTTCTAATGCATTGAAAGAAGCAAAGGTGAAAAATATCGCAAGAAGTTATCCAGGTGTGTAGACATACCAGTGAATTCAAAAGTAGATAAAGATACATCAGTTTGGTGATTACAACCTGAGAAGTTTTTGTTACTGGTAAAGCTTAACCAGAACACAAGCCTGGGTTACGAGATATATATCTAATTGTCACGTTAGTGAGAATGAAAGGTTGTTGGATCAAGAATTACATTCAAAAGTAATAATTGATGTTGAATGTCATGAACAATGCAGAGAGAAATATTTCATGAAGAATATAGTGCTCTTATTAGAAAAGACAAGTTACCAAAGCATAGCAAGTTACTCAAGTGATGCCCCCAATTAGATGATGATGGAATAAAGAGGTCAGATGGGCGATTAAAGTATGCTAAATTTCTTCTGTACGATACAAGATACCCTATCATATTACCAAGGAAGAGTTGGATTACGAAACTTATCATAAAATACCATCATGAATTAGGAAACCACAGTACAGGAGCCAATTAAACATTATCATCTTTGTCATCAAAGTACTTGATACTGGCTACTAGAGAAGCAATTATTGAATGGCAGCAAGAGTGTAGAATGTGTAAAAGAAGGACAGCCAAGAATGCTTTACAAATAATGGCTCCCTTACAACTGAATAGATTGAAAACTTCATTGTGAGCCTTTACAAGATCTGCTGTAGATTTCGCTGGGCCGTTTGTTACAGTTCAAGGAAGAGGCAAACGAAGAGAGAAACAATATTTATGTCTTTTCACTTGTTTGGCATCACGAGCGGTCCATTTGGAGATTGCCTTTGGGCTGGATGTTGACTTGTTTTTAAGTGCCTTCTACTGAATGATCAACAGGCGAGGTTTACCTGAGGAAATCATCTCAGACAATGGGATTAATTTTGCGGCCACAGAAAAGGAGCTGAGGAAAGTAACCAATCAGATAGTTAAAGATCCTAACTTTGTTTTAACAATGACCAGCAAAAAGATAAAATGGACTTTTAATCCACCTTATGCCCCACACTATGGTGGTGTTTTTGAAACAATGATTAAAGCAGCAAAGAAAGCCATAGTGGCCATACTGGGAAATTCTGATGTTACCAATGAAGAGTTGATGACTGCCTTTACTGGGGCAGAAGCTTTAGTCAATTCATGACCTTTAACCTACCAGTTCACTAATCCACAAGATAAAATCCCCTCACACCTAACCATCTACTTCATGGACAAATAGGAGGGATGTTTTCCCCAGAAACAACAAAGGAAGAGGCTTGTCATCCATTAAAACGATGGCGTAGAGTCCAAGAATTTACCAGGCATTTTTGGAATTGCTGGCTATGAGAATGGATTCCAAGTCTGAGTCTAAGACAGAAATGGAGTGAAGTAAGAAATAATTTAAAGGTTGGTGATGTGGTTTTAGTGTTGGTGCCTGACAGTCCACGAGCTCATTGGCCTTTGGCAAGAATTCTTGAAGTATGTAAAGGAAAAGATGGAAATGTTTGATCAGGTAGAATTCAAGTTTCTGATAAAAGAGTTATGTTAGACCAATATAGTCTAACTATGTCATTTGGAACTATAGAATCAGATTATCAGTATTTACTATACGTAGAAGACATGTGATTTCATCTTGACCGAGAAGATATGTATCCTATAATAAAGAATTATTTTATTAATTTATCATGTAGAACATGATAAGGAGGGGGATGTGGAGTGAAGAATAATAAACTTCAACTAACACTTTAAGTAACAAATAATAAACAGTAACCTTTAATTCAGCGGGCTGAATCTGGAAACTTCTAGAACTATCCTTAAGATTGGCTATAAAAGGACTGAATTATTGTATCAGTTTGCTGGTGTACATTTTAGTGCTGTAGTGGTTGTATTGTTATTGTTGCTGCCTTTTTTGCAAAATAAATTGATGATTAAATCATAGTTGTGTGTTAGTATAGCCAGGGGTTCAACTAGTACTAAATCTCCAGTACACTTATCGTTTTATTGTGATTTAATATTGTGCACTATTCCAGCTTGTTTCAGTACTTTTATCAATGTGCTATGGTCCCTATTCTAGTTGAAAATTCCAAATTGTTTTGGTGTACTTGTTTGTTGAATTTTTTTGGGAAACAATTATTATGACTTGTGAACACCCACGCATACTGCATCTGAAATGGCGCCACACACCTAAGCTGCGGTATGCCAAAAGACACGTGTCCGGCTGAAGCAATGTCAAACAGTAAAAACTCAAGCCAGTAGTCTTAGCTGTTATTGAGTTACGCTTGTCTGAAGGAATTAGTCAGTCAGTCATCAGCAGAAAATTCCATTTAATAGATTTAAAAAAAATTCTGTATCAACTTGTTCAAAAGCATTTCTGGTCATCTGAAGGCTTGTATGGGTTTAGTTTTACCTGACCAATACTGCCTCATCATCATCAAGGAAAAGTGAGGCTGGTTTGTGGGTGATGTTTTTTCTTGAACCACACCCAAACCATTGTATCTCTATACTATTGCACTGTATGATATATGTGGACTACTCCTACTCCCTGATTATAATTTGTGGTATTACTCTTGCACAGTACTCCCTCAATTATCCTACATGATGTTACACACATCTTCACTGGTATATTGTATGACCACATTATGTGAACACACACAATTACAGTGTAATATGTGTTTAGTTAATAGTGGGTTAGGACACCACTTTTCTTCTCCTTACAGTAAACATGTAATCTTATGTTGATAACAAACACAGATCTTAAAATAGGATCAGATCACTGTGTCACTAAAGTTGTTCTGTTGTATAAGGAAGTATAAAGAGACACTAATAGTACTGGGTTATTATTAACCCACTCACCGGGTTTCGATATATAAATGCCCATACCATCACATTCTAAATGCTCTGTAACTTCAGTGAAGCGTTCTAGTAGCCCCTGCACTTATCCTGTAACAGGCATGCCCTTAAGTAAACGGGAACAGGGATAACCGGTCTCTCGTGCACCACTGCGCGGTTAGATGATGCAATTGCGTACTTTCAGAATGTCGATAACAAGCATTGTAGATGATTCTTCGAAGTGATAATGGCACTACTAGTAAAGAGAAACAGTAAGGAGAGGGATTACATAGGTTAGGGTAGTGTGTTTCTACTTTCGTATGCCTTGAAACAGTGATCTCATGCCTGTATGCACATGCGTGCTTGCTCAAATGCTGGAAAACCAAACTTAGAGATAATTGCTTCAACTGTTAACAGGTTAGTGATGTTTCTTGTACTATTATAAACAGTGCTAGCCTGTAAAGTTGTGAAATTTTATGTTTGGTTTAACTTAGATCAATTTTTGCACTTTAAAGGCTTTGTGGTTGCTCTTGTGTAAACAACAACTCGATAATTGAATTCCTTGTTCTATAGCAAGTTCGTTGGTATATAGTTTATAGGATTATATGTTATGGTGTATTAGTTACAGCAGTTTAGAAGTGGTAGATTGGAGCCTCTACGGATTTGGCGGTGAGGAGGTTAATGACTACCTTAGTGTTATTCTTGATTATTATGTTGGATCATACTAGATTATGCTGGCATAATTTGCAAAAAGGACACAGAGAAATTAGGAATTTTAAACTAGTAGTACCACAATTAAAAGTACTGAAACAGTCTGGATTGGAGTATAATGTAATGTCCAATTGTTATAAAACAATAAGAAGTGAATATCCCTACTGTGCGTTTCATCTTCTAATTTTTCTTATACCATATAGCGGGTATAATGTGTGAGGCGCAATTTCTGTGAAGAAACAAATTTTCCTTCCAGCAGTAATATCTGTGATTATAACATCTGCGAACCCTTCCAATCATCAAAACACATGGTCACAATAAAAATCATGATATGCTACATGTGCAATGGCGTCTGAGCTCATGTCTTAAGGGGCATGCTACTAATTCCTATGGCTTCACAAGCAAAATCTTAGTTTTCATGATCTGTGCTTGCTTTTCATTCCCTTTGTGTATCATATGTGTTTGTGGTACTTAAAAATCACCATCTCCAATTAGAAGTACTGACTTTAAGACTCAGTTTAGTATTTTAGACCTGAAGAATGGGAATTCTACAAATTTTCGATCGAGTCTCACAGTTTTGGTTCTACACTTCTTAAACTTTGCCATCTGCTACCTAAGCATATTCGCAACAAAAGTATGGAAGTATGAAGTACTTGATCAAATGAGCCATTGAACTCTCTAAAATGAAAAAGAGTATTCTCCTCCTTTGAAGCCATACTAGTCATACCTAATAATCTATTTCCATATTCTTTAAGATAATACTATTACAAGCCACTACAAGAATTTTTGGGGAGTTTCACAATTAGCTGCAGGAGGAGAATCAATTTTAGTGTTAAAATTACAGTGTTTTGTAACCACGTAAATAATATGCACATAGTTCAGGGGATTTCACTCAGATTTGCACTAAACATAAGTTCAATGTCTCAACTAAAACATGTTTTATTCATCAGGTGGAGAACAGTATCTACAGGTGGTGTATGTTGGTTTTACAGCTTCATATAAAACACATAATTTTATTCACGGAAGCCATGGGACATAGTTGCTTGCCTCTTAAGTAGAATCCTTTACAATAGATTATATGATTAGAGGATATCTTTTTATATTATGAACTCTTGATATCACGTTTACAAGGATATTTGGTCCAGTTTTATAGGAGAAGTGCTGTATTGTCACCGTGATATGTGAAACCACCACGATCCATTTGCTGTTGTGGTATGTAAGGGGACCACTGTAGTGGGACACGTGCCTAGGAAAAGATCTGCAGTTTTTCTGGGGAAGACAGGAGCAACAATAGCTGGCACAGTTACAGGTTCGAGGCAGTACTCTCATGGCTTGCCACAAGGTGGCATGGAGGTAATGAAGTTTGCTGGTTGTAAGGTGATGGTGAATAAAGCGAAGTCTGTACTACTTGATATGAAAAGGCCAGTGCCACTTTCTATGTCTGTACCAGTTAGAGTCTGTTGTGCTGGTACTGGTGGCAGTGATGTGAACAGTAGCTCTAGCAGTAATCCATCATTGATCCAATGACACCATGAAAGTGTTAGAATGTGAACCGACATGTCAAGATGGCCCCCCAGAGGAGAAATTCTACCACAAAACAAAGTCAGAAATAATTATTATGCTGAGGCCTATGTATCTGTGGTTTTACTACATCCAGTTGAAAGTACTAGTGGTAGCAAAGATTCCATGAAGCATCAAAGCAGTGTATCTGCACTGGTCTCCAGTCCCACATGGGTGAAATTTGGAAGAATGTATTTTACTCTTTCAGACAGAGATGAAATTGCTGGTGGTTTTCAACTAAATGACAAGCACCATAACTACGCCCAAACCATACTAAAGTGCAAGGTTTCAATTAAACGTTTGCAATCCACTCTACTGCAGGCAACTTCATCTCCCGAGTCAATGAGCTGCAAATTGTCTATGTCAGGGGTAATCATTGGATAACTGCCAGCACAATATTGTCGAAACCTAACCAGGCCTACGAAAATAGGGCACGTGGGCACAAACTACACCATGTCATGCTACAGATTATATCTCAGTCCTGGAACAGAATATTTGCATTCTGTAACTTGCATCATAAAGCCAATTAAATGCTTACTAAGGGCTGAAAATTGTATTGCCATAACATTATGGTACAAAAAGTTACGAGTGATGAGATTTTGAAACAGTAGACAAAATTCATGTGCCTACATGCCCTATTTTCACAGGCCCAGTCACTAATGCAGTAAACGTTTATGATTCACTCTATGATTCTGTAGATGACAAAAGCCTGAAGATCATACAGCAGCTTTTTGGTGTTAAGGAGGTTTGTGTGGTACCAGTACAGAAACAACAAGGTTTCAATGACTGTGCACTATTTGCAATTGCATACGCAGCATATTTGGCAAAAAAACAACAAAAAAACATAATCCAGAAAAGGCTTACTTTCACCAATCACAGATAAGGTCACATTTATTCAACTGACTGAGTTAAGGAAAAATGTCACCCTTCTCATCTCGCCGGGTCAAGCCTCAGAAGTGAACTGCATATACAGCTGATACTAAAATGTGATTTCATGTACATACCATAAAATATTGTGATTTAGCTGCACAATTTCACTAATCATCGAATAATTATTATGATGCAATTAACACAATTATTACACAAGTTCCTGGCAGTTGCTACTACAGTGATCACTGTTCCTTAAGGACATCTGCTATTCCTGCAGCCTTGAATCCATTTTGAATGATTTCTTTGTTGACCATTAAATGTCTGTAAGCCTTTAATAGCCATTGAGCACCAAGAGGTTTCATCATTGCCATTCGTAAATCAGCTGGTGCTGGATTTTCTGCTTCAAGTGTCTCATACACTACTGAGGAATACCATTCATTAAATTCCTCCTTCATAAAATCTTTCAGGGTTTTGTTGACACTTAAGTCCATTGGCTGAAGCTTATCAGTGTATACATTGTTAGCTTCCAGCAATTGATAAATTCTCTCGGTTGTCTGACCTTTAAATGCATCAAGTAACACAACTGCCAGAAAAGTGCTAGAAAGCCCTAATTCTGCTCTTTTCTTCTCCAAGTAAGGTAAGAGTACTGATTGATATACTCCTTGGTTTTGTCTTCATTGGACCAATGGTTTGGTGTGAAGCTCAGTAGCTAATCTTTAGGAAGCTTTACTTTAGACATTTTCCCTTGGTAGATTTATTGAAATGTCAAAATCTCACCACTTAGTGCTCCACAAAGGATGGCAGTGATCTGCCGTTTATCATTCAAGCAAACTATTTTAACTCATTTTTCTCCTTTCTGGTTCATTGTCTATGAAGACACAGGCACGATGTTTATAGTTGAGTGGTCCCAGTTTAGTATCAAATCATCTGGGATAAACAAACAGTGCTCTCATTCAACTTCTTGCCTAAACGTTTAGTGTATTTCCTGGCAGTGACGCTGTTTCCATTAATAGAAGCAAACTTGGCAACTTGTGTCTTGCATTCTGGAGTGACTTTTACATATGGGGCCTTCTTTTGTGGTTCCTTAGCTTCAGCTACTGCTTTCTAAACCTCTTTGGTTACTTCTGCAATCAATATTGTAGGTAAGCGATCTGACAAAGGACCTTTCAGATCAGGCTGCAAGGATGAAATGTCCACCTTTTGAAGTACTTGAAAAGAGACATAGGTGCACACTGCAATACGTGGATATTTAAATTGCTGACTTAATAAAACACGAAAGTGTAAGAGGCTATAGAATTAAATTCTGCGATCTTGTAGCTTCTCACATATTTTGCACAAATTAGGAGCTCGCAGATAAAACCCACCATACTGTGAACTTTTCCTGCAAGTTCATGACCACTAAACGCACTGTGTAATAATGCAAATTGGATTTTTTGTCTTTATCACTCATTCATATAGGAGCCATAAAATATTTCATCCTTGGTGCTAACTATTGACCAGATTTGAAGTCATTGGTTTCCTTCAATTTGTCTGAAGCTATGAATTATTAAAGTTGGCAAATTGGATGTCTGTGTGTGGGAAGACCCCTTCTCACATAACCAGTCATAATTTATTACACACAGTTATAGTTAACAACAACACTATAATTATACAGTAAATAATGCTTAGGCGCCTCTAAAAATAAATATCGTCTTTTTTTCTAAAGATATTACAGCAACTGGTACAGGCTTCAGCTAAGGCCTAAACAGTAAGATTTAACAGTAAAACATTGCTGGGGAGTTTATCATTAAGAGTGGGCCTTCCCTTTTTATAGAAGTCTGGATCTGTGCCTGTAGCGAACAGTCAGGAGGATGGCACAGCAAACGTTCAGAACTGAATGCAAGTAAAGTTAGCTTTGCTAAAAACAAATACTTGTCTTGGATAGCTTACTCAGCACTGCATGTCCACAAGCATACACATTATACAATGCTATATGGATAATGTTGTGTAACGTGTAACGTGTAACTAGCCACGCCTGTGGATGGAAGCCCTACTATCGATGAAGAACCTTCACTGGTACAGAAGGATAAAAGGCAAGGCAATAGCGCATGCACTGTATGTTTTATCGATATGCCAAAGGCTTCTTCTTAAGTGAATTTGAAATGTTTTTGTGAAAGAAGTAGGGCTGTAGCTTTACCCAGTTTTCTGCTATGCTTGACTGAACACATCAGGCAGGTAGTAGAAAATTCCATCAAATAAAAAAAAATTAAATTCTGTAGCAGCTCAACAAAAGCGTTTTGGGTCAATCTGAAGGCATTTTTGTGCTTGACTTTACCCAACCAATACTGTCATGTCATTGTGAAGAAAAATAGCTGTAGGTTTTTGGATGATACGTATTTATCACGGATCATGCTCACACCTTCATCGTTCCTACTATACAGTACTATTTGATAAGTGCCTGAAACAATAAGAATAATCTAACTATAAAATGGAGAATATCTGTGCCGTAACTATACAAAAGCGTTTTGGGCTTCAAGTACTATTGTAGCCTACAATAGTACTTGAAACTTTTGGATTCTTTTAAACTTTACTGTGATTGATAATGCCTTTGATGTAGCCTGGTAATATATCTTGAGCCTTTGAAGTGGTTGAACAGATTATCATTTTCATAACACTAGTACTCACCAAGTACAGTTTTCAATTTGTATATGTTACCTATATCACCAATAAACAGTTTTGATTGTGGGATTCAGTTAGTCTCAATTAAAAGCCACAGGTTCTCAATAAGCCACACAAACCCACAATATAAAGCACTGCTTGCTAGTAAGTTGAAGAGTAAAACAGTCTATTTGTACAGCACCTATGCAAAATATAAATTACAGGTGCTCATTTAATTGACCATAAGAACAGGTTACAGAGTTGAGGCTTGTGGTATTGTTTTCACCGTGAACTACAGTGTAGGATATTCATTAAAGTAGAGTTTTTGGGTAGGTAAAAAAAGTGGACCCGGGGACCAAGGACCCAGGACCAGGGGACCCACAGAAATCCAACTCTGCTTGGAACTTTTTACACTTCACAGTATTCTATACTTGTACTAGGTACCTCAGCAAGTAGTCATGCATGGCTAATCCACTTTTCCCCCCTCGCGGCATCTCGCACGATATTTACACCAATTAGAAATTATGAGTGCATCTGAAAATGTGTCTGAATCAACCTGCACTTGCTACAGTATTTCCCCAGAATGTTTGTTTGCACAACTTTAGTATATAGCTAGGTGACATAATAGACTAGTATGCTCATTGTGCAGCAGGTGAGCAGTTACTAGCTAAGCCAAGCTAAGCAAGTTCCAGCAGCTCTTCATACATCATGGTGCATTTGCACAATGTTCCTAAACTACTCTAGTAGCTAGGTGGCATAATAGACTAGTATGCTTACTGTACAGCAGGCAGTGGCCTATAAATGCAGTCAGCTTCAGACACTTTATCAAAGGCGCTTATAATTTCTAATTGGTGTAAACATCATGCAAGGCACCGCAAGGGAGGGGGGGAAGTGGATTGGCCATACAAGACTACTTGCAGAGGTACCTAGTACAAGTAGAATACTGTGAAGTATATAAAATTCCTTGGATTTCCACGGGTCCCCAGGTCCCGGGTCCTTGGTCCCCAGGGCCACTGTTTTCACCTACCCAGAGTTTTTGACCTATTTCCACCTGAAGAGAAGATTACCTACAGAATTTGAGTGTCAAATAATAAGCAGTACTCAAGTGTAAAATAATAAACAGAGAATATTCAGCAATTACCTTTACAGAAACAATGAACAGTGAAAGTTCTAGAACTAACCTCAATCAATGTGTGTGCAACCTATAAATAGACTGAACTTTTATCATATAGTGCTGGTTTGCTATTGCTGTGCTTAAGAGTTGTATGTTGATATATTGTATGCTGACTTGCTGTATCTTTTTGACAATTAATGATTGACTAATCAGCACTAGCTTGAGAACAACTTGGTAGCAGAGGATGGTTGAAGAACAACAGAAAGAGTTGGAAGAAGAAGATAGTAGTGTAGTGCAGGATGAAGTGAGTATTATAGAACTTAGACAAAGGAAGGCTGGAATAAAGTCAGCATTTACTAAAGCTAGGCGCTCCTTGTTGGTATCCTTGACAGATAAGGAATTGAAGACTGAGAACATTAAAGATTTGTGTGATATGTTAGATGACTGTGAAAGAGAAGCAATGGATGTTATGTTCCAGTTAGTAGAAAGGTATAAAGGTCAGAAATACAGAAAGAATTTCAAAAAAGTCAGTGAGGAAATAGAGCAACTAGAGATAGAGTGCAGCAGTGCACTTAAGAGAGCACAGGATATAATAGAGAATAGACTGGGTGAAAATTTAGCAAACCAACCAGCTGTAAGTCAAAAACATTCCGAAAGTCATAGGGAAAACATTTTGAAAGTCATAGGGAAATTGTTCAGGAGAAGTTATTACAGTCAGCATCATATCATCCAGTGTTGAATAACAGTGTTCGTGAACAATTATCAGCAAGATATTCAGTTCAAGAGAATAGTGTATTGAGTGAATCGGATCTTATCAGTCAAGATATCTGGAAGCAATTGAAAAGAGTCACTATCCCAACATTTTCTGGAGATAAGCGGACGTATCAAAGCTGGGAAGTAGCCTTTATGGCGTGTATAGATAAAGCTCCTGCTACAGCGGAATATAAGTTGCTGCAACTTCAACAATGCCTCACCGGAGAGGCTCTTAAATCGATCGAGAATTTAGGTTACTCTGCAGCAGCCTATGAAGCAGCCAAAGATCGTTTGGAAAGAAAGTTTGGTGGTGGACAGAGGAGGCAGATGCCTTATACCTTGAAGAAATAGATAGCTTTAGACCAGTTTGAAATGGTAACACAAAAAAAATTTGGAAAGTTTGCATGTTTACTGGACATCGCAATAGTGAATTAAAAGAGGCTAGTGGATTTGATGAGTTGAAAGATGGATTGCCCTATATGAAGTTACAAAAGAAACTACCAGCCACAATGTTGACCCATTACCACAGATGGATATATGAGAACCATAGGACAGAATCAGTTGAAAGAGTTTGTGGTCTCAATGGGTGTAGAGAAGTACATCATAGATTATTGCATTTGGGTGAGTACAAGAAGTCAGACATAAAAGTAGGTGAGCAAAAACCTGACAAGGGTCTAAGAGAAAAGTGTCAACAAGATATTACTGTAAGCCAATCACATAATACTGGTTCACAAAAGGTTTTGTGTACTGAGGGGGATCTAAAAATGAAGAAAAACAAACAAATACTACAATGGTTTCAGAAACAACTGGTAATATTGCTTTGAGAACAATATCAGTATATCTAAAGAATGGTAATAAAAGAGTGAGAGTAAATGCTGTGTTGGATGATGCAAGTACTAAGACATATGTCAACGTGGATGTCACTGCGGAGTTGGGTCTCAAGGGTCACAAAGAGTTAATGTTAGTGTGCTAAACGGTCAAACGGAAAGTTTTGAAACAACCCCAATTGATTGTGCCTTGGAGAGTTTGGATGGAAATGTTACAACATTACAGCATTTACAACACACAGAGTAACTAGGAACATGAATGTAATCGATTGGAATGTGTGCTCGCAGAAGTGGTCACATCTAAAACTAGAAATTTCATAATTTGGGGCCTAGACCTATTGTTGATATTCTAATTAGTTTGGATTGTGTTGATTTGCATTATTCCATTAAGGACATTAAGGGTAAACCAGACCAACCTATTGCTAGACTCACCCCATTGGGTTGGATGTGTGTGGGTGCCTTGGGTGATAAGATTGGTCCTACGACACATTTTGCTACAACTTATTTTACATTAGACCAAACAATCAGAGAAAACATTGATGTTGTATTGAGAAAGTTTGGGGAGATTGATAGTAGCGGCATGGAAGTTTACCTGTGTTAAGTGTGAATGAAAAAATGGTCATAGAAAAGGCTGAAAGTTCAATCAAGTTTGTAGATAGTCGTTATCAGATCACCATACCTTGGAAGGAAGATAGACCGTCTTTACCAGATAGTTTTAAGATGGCCTTTCAGAGGCTGCAAAATTTAGAGAAACATTTGATGAGAAGCCCAGATGTTGCTGCAGAATACAATCAAGTTATTGTAAGCCATCTTGAAAAAGGTTATGTAAGAAAGGTTGAAACATGTATGGAACAGCCAGAGTTAACGATAAGTGGTACTTGCCACATTTTGTTGTGGTTAAAGACACTCGAACCACTTCTAAGATACTTGTCGTGTTTGATGCTGCTGCTGCTAAGTGCAATGGGATAGCTCTAAATGATATGATGCATCCAGGACCAAAATTACAGAGAGAATTATTTGATGTATTACGGTGTTTTCGAAGATACCCAATTGCAATTGTTTGTGACATAGCTGAAAAGTATTTAAGAATTGGACTCAGTCCCGAAGACAGACCATATCACAGATTCTTGTGGAGAAATTTAGATTCAAGTAAGTCTCCATGTGAATATAAATTTAATAGTCTTGTGTTTGGCATCAATGCTGCACCATTTCTCACTCAATTTGTGTCACAGTATCATGCAAAGAAATGGGAAAAGAGTTATCCTAGAGCTGCTGAAACAATACTCCACTCCACTTGCATGGATGATAGTATGGATTCCGTTGAGAGTGATACAGAAGATATTAAATTGTACATAGAATAATAGGATAGCTGACTGTAGATGAAATCAAAGGTGCAGAGAAACAAATAATTAAGAGTACTCAAAAGGAAGCATTTCAAGATGAGTTTGTGGCATTACAGATGGCTAAACTGCTACAATAACCAGCAAGTTACTTAAACTGTGTCCAAAGTTAGTTTAATTAGATGTGACAAAATCGACTACAGTATGCAGAATTTCTGCCATATGATGTCAGATACCCCATAATACTACCAAGAAGAAACCATATCACAAAGCTGATTGTTAAACATTATCATGAAGGAGGCAACCACACTGCAGAAACTAACCAGATATTGGCTGCTCTATCAGCAAGATTTTGGATTGTGGCTGTTCGAGAGGAGATACTGGGCTGGGAAAAAGAATGTGCAGCATGTAAGAGAAGAAAGGCCAAGTGTGCAAAGCAAGTCATGGCCCCCTTACCTTTGAATTGATTGAAGTTATCGCTAGGGGCATTTGTAAGAACAGCTGTGGATTTTGCTGACCTTTTATGACTATTCAGGGCCGAGGAAAACGGCAGCAGAAATGTTATTTGTGTTTATTTACCTGCTTAGCCACCAGAGCAGTTCATTTGGAGGTGGCCTATGGCCTCAATACAAATTCATTTTTAATAGCTTTGTGTATAATGTGCAACAGACGTGGTGTGCCTGAAGAAATACTTTCTGACAATGGTACAAATTTTGTGGGTGCAAACCAGGAGTTGTGTCAGCTAAGAGACAAAGTACTTAAAGATAAAAGGTTTGAAGAAAGTTTGATTAATCAAAAGATCAAATGGAAATTTAATCCACCGTCAGCTCCATACTTTGGAGGAGTGTATGAAGTGATGATAAAGGCAGCAAAGCGAGCAATCTTAGCCATACTAGGCAATGCAGATGTCAATGATGAAGAATTGATAACAGCATTTACAGAAGCCGAGTCCTTAATAAATTCTCGACCATCAACATATCAGTCAGCCAACCCAGAAGACAACATACCTTTAACTCCCAACCATTTTTACATGGCCAGAGTGGTGGTTAATGTTCACCTCAAGTTGATGAAGAAGTAAACAGCAATCCGAAGAAGTGGAAGAGTCCAGGAGTTAAGTAGACACTTCTGGCACAGGTGGATGAGGGAGTGGGTTCCAAGTTTGAGTTCTAGAAAGAAGTGGTACCATTCCAATAAGAATCTTAAAGTTGGTGACATTGTATTGTTAAAGGGAGAGTGACATGTATTTAAAAAAATTTTTTTTTTGTATGTATGTATGTATAGTTAAAGATATGATATGTACAACTGTATGATTTGTTTTTAAAAATAATATAATATGATGAGTGAAAAATGGTGCTCTAAAATGGGATTATTTGCACTGTGTCAGCTTCTTCCGGGTTGCGGTAAACATGTGTTCTTACGTCATAAGT